>NC_025998.2:110352844-110385344 GCF_000442705.2 Elaeis guineensis
ATTTATCCTGAGAATTTATGTCATCAGAGAGATCAGCGACAAACTGTCAGAGAGACCAGCAGTTCTGAAAGACTTTACTGCCAGATGATTCGCAGCTCACCGTAAGAAGATACGCGGTGTTATGACCCTACCACAAAGAAAATATGGTCATAGCTCATGGTTAACGAAAAGAATTGAAGAACGAAAGAAATTGAAATCTCGAAAAAACTTGAATTTTTGAAAAAAAAATAAATTTGGCATGAATTATATTGCATAATTAGAAATTAATTTCGAATTAATGAACTCTATATGCTTATTTTTTATAAATAATTATTTACTTAAATACCTGATGAAATCTGTTGAGAAGTGATCATTACTTATTGGGCTGTCTAGCTCATTCCTCCTATTTTACTATTTTTATAGATGTTGAGGAATTAAAATGATACAAGATATGAATGGAAGAGTGATCAGAAGCAGAATCTCTATACTTTTATTTTCGATTGAAAGTCTTATTGAATTTGATGTAAGGACTATGAATCATTGTTGAATTTATTGAGATATTAAAGAAAAAAATTTAGATCGTTATATTTTGAATTTAAATTATTGACTAATTATTCCACTGTTGTTTTAGGATAGTATGATAAGATGCCTTGCATGCTTACGGAAAGAGTTTTCTATGAGTATGCGGCGATTGCCATGACCCTCGATTCACAATCTCGGGTCGGGGGTGTGACAGTAGCCATTCCAAAGCTTGCTTTTGCCTTCCCTATTAAGCTCCCCTTTCCCCAACCTTTGATGAGCTGAAACAAGTTGAGCTTGAGCTTAGCCTCTCTAGCTCATGATGAGCTTGAGCCAAGCTCCAGTTGATCATGCATAATTTTAAGTTGAGCTTGAGCTTGGATCAACTCACTCATGTTTGGCTCATTTACCCCTCTTATTTCAATCCACCAAAACCACATCTCCAATTTTTTCTTTAATTTTACATCTTTTCATAATATGCATTGCACATGTTCAATTTGTTGATATTATACTACATTGTATCATATTGTAGATAAAATTAAGTATTTTATTATTGTATTAATATAATATCATATTATCATACTATTAATTTTTATTATATCATTTATTATTAATATATAAGTCTAGATTTTTATAATTATTTTTTGTCATATTATTATTACTAACATAATAATTTTATTAAATTTGTTATAATGATATTTATTCATTAAATTAGATGTTATATGTTATTGTACAATTTTTATTATCTTTATATTAGTAACGATTTTTAGTGCAATAGTATTATATAGTATTAATACCTCGACTAATAATATCAATATTACTAGAACAATATTATTGTTAACAATAATAATATTTCTATTATAAATATTATCTAATGTTACTCTAAATAAATTAATCATATGATTTATTATTAACACTCATAATATTGATATCATAATATTAATAGTCACACCACCCAGTTTGTGCTAAATATTTGGCAAAGGATTTAGCGATTTTAAAACTAATGATAGGTCATCTGAATTAAAGATTCACATCATTAACAACACTACTAAAACATTTACAAACCAACATCTATATATTTTAGTGATCATATTTAATTGATTGAGAATGATTGCACCACTCAATATTAATATGAGTCTGATACTTTATCAATAATTTAATATTATAAGGAACCATATAATGATTATCAAGTAATATTCTATTTTTTTCAACTACTTTACCATCATTACTTCATTGATATACTAGAAAACCATTACTATTTACCATTGTTGTTTTATTAAACTTTTTTGAAAAGTATTTTGTGCATTTGTTATTGATCATGCTAGGAGAAGAGAAATTGACAACCCCACACAGTCTATGAATCATAAACTGTTGGACAACTTTAAAAGCCACAGGATAAATTTTGTGATCAAAAATTTTTGTACTGATGATACGATCTATATCTATAGTAGAAGAGTATTTATTATTATTATAAAAGAACAGAAGAATATGAGCATGTGGAAGCCGTCTCTTTTGAAACTCAAGAGAATAGACAACTACAAAAAAACATAAATAGAGTTATATAAAAAGATTTAGAAAATCAAAAATGAAAAATTGATAGAAAAAAAAAATAACACATACCTACTACAACTTTTTCAAATATTCTTTCATGCTTTAAATCATGAAGAAGCTTATCTAATTTTATTTTAAAATCTATGAAATGGTATCAGGACATTCAGAAGGCTGTTGGTTGGATATCTTTTCCAAGAAATAACTAATTTCAGGCTATTTAGGATTGTAAATAAATGTGATAAATAGATCAGGATAACCTATCATCGATAAATTATCATAGCATCTTGATAATTCTATATAAAATATCTTGGATTGTGATAAATACTTAATTTAAGTCATTTAAAGTAAAAAATTATATTTAATTTATTTTATTTATTAATAATTTGATGCTTTTTTTATGTTTTACAGGAAAGGTGATCGCCGATACAAAGAGTCCGATTCGCAGATCAAAAAGACTCAAGTTTGAAGAAAATTGAACTTAAAATAAAATTAAAATAAAAAAAGATGCATACGGTATTATAGAAAATGAAGATACTATGCAAGGAACCCAAAAAGGATATAGGCATCATTTTAAAGAAACAAAAGTTTCTTTTTGTAAATCAAAAAGGAGCGTTTCCTAACAGCTAGCGCGGCGGTGCGGGCGCACGGCAGCACGAGCGCGGCGGTGCGGGCATGCGGCAGTGCGGGCGGAGCGGTGCGGGCATGCGGCGGTGCGGGTGTGGGCGTGCGGCATGGCGGGTGCGTGGAGAGTTGTGCTGGCAGACACAGTGGCGAACAGATAAATGACAGATGGATCAGAAAATTAAAGAAAAAAAATATAATACTTGAAAATACTTCAAGAGGAAGAATTTGTATTTTCTTTATCTGCTTGTGATCTTTCCATCTCATCCATCCATCTTTTAGTCCTTAGTATTTTCTTTAGTCCCACATTTGAAAACTATATAAAACTCCTCCCTCCTAACACCTATAAAAAGGCTCTTGTACTCTCATTTGAGGATCATCCCAGAAATTCTTCTAGAGCCTTGCATAGAGGAAGAGAAAGGGACTACTCCATGAGCAGCTAGGCTAGCAGTCTCGGAAGTGGAGAAAAAATTTTATAATGACATAGAGTGGGTTTATTGTTCTAAACTTTCTTGTATTTCTTTATATGCAATAAAGATTATGCTTTTTATTTAAATCATCATGAGTTCTTTATTTGCTCTCTTTCATATGCTTTTATTTATGCTTTCCTGTTAGATTAATATTAGGACCAACTTTTACTTTTCGGAGACGCACCGTGATCTATGGGTACGGGGTGTGCCGAGGAAAGAAGAGTTGTTTACCTAGTACTTTTCGAAGATGCATCGTGATCTACGGGTATGGGGTGTGCCGAGAAAAGATAGATATTTTTCTTAAGATTAATCGTATCTATTTAATTAAAAAAAAAAGATACAACTCTACTAGTGCAAAATTAATTCAAAACTCCCGAGCTCTTTATTTTCTAATTACATCAATTTTAAGATAATTTATTTTCTAAATCAAAACAACATTTTTTTTCTTTTATTTTGCAATCTCAACTTAGCCCAAGGTTCCTGAGGATACGATCTCGACTCAACCTACCTACATAGTGATTAGAGTTATTTTTGATGCTATCAATGACTATGCATCAAATTTTGGCACCGTTGCCAGAGATCTTGGCATGGTTGAATTAAAAAAAAAAACCACTGACATTTCATAACACTTAACTAAAATAGCGTAACCTCAAATATAAAAATTTCTAACTTGATTGGACACCTTGTTTCTTTGCATTGCATCTCCATAATTAACTTTAAGAGTACAACCCATTAACTAAGAAAAGATGGAGATTTGATCACCCTTCCTTGGCCCACAAATCACTCCCTTGCATTTGTATAACCTAGACCTTAATCTAAAATTAATTAGACGTTGACACCTAAGGATTTCGAGCTCATTAGGACAAGTGACCCTGAGAGTTGAACCAGGTTAAACTTGGTCAGCTAGCTGGTGTCTAGGCAAGTGGTTTGCGGGACGACTGGGCCCGAAGGAAGATGGTTTTTAATTGGTTCCATTTGCTGATCTGGCCAATTTAATTGGTGTCTAAGGAAAGCAACGGGGGGACTCCCACCAACCTTACACTTATCTGGCCAGTTGGTTGGTCAAGCTCCGACTTGGAGGGCTTGAAGGCTAACTACAGTTAGGAGCTGTCTAGAACTAGGATAACTTTAGGATAGAGAGTCCACTGCATGCTAACTTGATTGTAATTAAAATATAACCACAACTAATTCTTCTATTAGTTTTAGGACTTCTTAGGATCTCTTCTTTAGAACTCTTTTCTCTCTTCTCTTCTCCTCTTAATAAAAAAAAAAATAATCCTTAACAGACTAGGATAGTCTTACATAGACCTTTTAGTTGCATGTTAGGTCGACGATCACTAAAACCCGACTTGCAACTATTAGACAAAGAATTAGAAAAGACTCTTAGGACTATCCGAGTTAGAAACATGGCTGCACCTGGTGAGGCTAATACTCCATGCCCATTGAGAGAATATTTCACTCCATCCTCGTATACCTACTCTCCATGCATTCAAGCACCTCCAATAGAAGCTACCCAATATGAGATTAAGTCTAGCATTATTCAAATGTTGCCATCATTCTATGGACTTAGTAACGAGGACCCATACAAACACTTGGATGAATTTCTTGAAATTTGTTCCATAGTAAAAATCCAAAACTTCTCCGATGATGCCCTTAGGTTGAAACTGTTCCCTTTCTCACTTAAGGACAAAGCCAAGCATTGGTTAAACTCCTTAGACTCTAAAAGCATTTCAACTTGGGATCATCTTCAGAGAGAATTTCTCAAGAAATACTTTCCAATTGAAAAAATAAATCAAATTAGAAAAGCTATCACTAGTTTTTTCCAATTGGAGGGTCAACTTTTTCATGAGACATGGGAAAGGTTAAGGGACCTCATTCGTAAATATCCACACCATGCTGTCCCTAAATGGCAACTTTGTCGGTGTTTTTATGATGGTTTATCGGAGAAACACCGACAAATGGTTGATGCATCATATGGTGGGACATTCATGCTAAAGAGTGAGGATGAAGCCTGACAGCTCTTTGAAATACTTAGTGAGAATTTTCTATATCATATGTCTGCCATCTCTAGAGAACAACCCATGCTTCAACAAAAAAGAAGTGGAATTTATCAGATTGGAAATGTCATGGATATCCATAGTAAGGTAGATGAACTATCCCAAAAATTAGACCATCTTCTAAATACTGGACAATCCCCGATTCCACCTAACCCAATCCAAGAAGTTTGAGCATTGTGTGCAAGTCTGAACCATTTTGTTAGTGAATGCCCAGCCGCACCTCAATTTCTTGAGTTTGTGCACGAGCAGGTTCAGCAAGCTCAAGTCCAACAAGCTCACAGATCAGAAAATGATCCATATTCGAACACTTATAACCCCAGCTGGAGAAACCATTTAAATTTTTTCTGGAGACCACAACCAGTGGTTGGCCCTGCCACACCTCGACCTCAATATCAGGACCCAACATATAGGCATGACCATACCATCAATTTCAAAGTGCTCCTCAACCGTCTACTACTGGTCATAGCTCAGCTTTTGAGAAAAAAGTTCTGAAAGTACTAGAACGATTAGAAGTCAACACTCAGACCCTTAACTCCCACACACAATCCATTGCTAAGCTAGAGACCCAAATAGGTCAACTAGCGACTGCATTCAGTAGGAAGGAAGGAGAAAAATTATCTAGCCAACCCGAGAGCAACCCAAAAGGGCAATTTGTGATTGAGAGCTCTAATACCCCAGAAGCTTTTTCTGAACACGCCAAATCAATCATGGCTCTGAGAAGTGGGAAGGTCATTGAACGCATTAGTAAAATCAATGAGACCGACCCTAAACCTCTAACCGAAGCCAAATCACCCAAGAACAAGGAGGACCTTAAAATAGAGAATGAACCAACTGCACTGGAATCATCTTACTTGCCTAAAGCCTCATTTTTGGATGCCCTGAAAAGCCCTATTCCTACAGATAAGAAGGAAGGAAAACTCGACAAGATGTTGGAATTATTTAAGCAAGTCCAAATTAATCTTCTCCTTCTAGACGCAATCAAACAGGTCCCTGCTTATGCCAAATTTTTGAAGGATTTATGCATCCAAAAATGTAAATCTAGATCACAAATTTCAAAGAAAGTATGCCTCACTGAACAGGCTAGTTCTGTCTTCCAGCATGCCACTCCTCCAAAGCTTAAGGACCCAGGAGCCCCCATCATTTCCTTTGTTATAGGAGATTATCACATTGAAAAAGCTCTTCTGGACTTAGGGATAAGTGTGAATCTTTTACCTAGTTCGGTGTATGAATTTTTTGGATTCGAAGAACTGAAACCCACATCAGTCACACTGCAATTAGCTGACAGATCAATTAAGGAACCACGTGGAATGCTTGAGGATGTCTTGGTCAAGGTAGATGAGTTTTACTTTTCAGTTGATTTTTTGATTCTCGACATGGAACTAAGTGGCAACCCAAGACAAATTTTTATTATCTTAGGATGACCCTTCCTAGCTACGGCAAATGCATGCATTAATTATAGGATAGGAGTCATGGACGTATCGTTTGGGAATAAGAAACTGAGACTGAATGTGTTTAGTGCCTCCCAAGGACCATCAATGGATAGTTGCTTCGAAGTAGATACACTAGAAGACATTATAGAAGATGCAACACCCACAATTCTAGCACTAGATCCCTTAGATACTTGCTTGGCTCATTTTGGAATGTATGACTTTGAGGGATATATGAAAGAAGTTAACACCTTGTTGGATACACCACACGATAAAACCACTCCTCCATGGACAATCAAGTATGAGCCATTGCCCACATTAGCCAGTACACCAATAGTTCCATCTTTAGAATCACTACCTACGTTAGAATTGAAACCCCTTCCTGCTACGCTCAAGTATGTATTTCTAGGACCCAATGACACCCTTCTAGCAATCATTGCATCAGACTTGACCCCTAATCAGGAAGCACAATTGGTTGGTATTCTGAAGGAACACAAAGAGGCTATCGATTGGTCCATTGCCGATTTAAAAGGAATTGACCCCTCCATTTGCATGCACCATATTCATTTTGAGGCAAATGCCAAACCCCATCGAGATATGCAGAGGAGATTAAACCCAAACATGCATGAAGTAGTAAAGAAAGAGGTGGTAAAGTGGTTAGATGCTGAAATCATCTACCCCATATTCGATAGAAAATGGGTCAGTCTCACTCAAGTAATACCTAAAAAATCAGGTATTACTGTGGTTGAGAACGAAGAAGGTGAACTGCTTCCCACTCGCATATCATCTGGATGGCGAGTATGCATAGATTATAGAAAACTAAATGCCATTACTAGGAAGGACCATTTTTCATTACCCTTCATCGACCAAATCTTAGAACGGTTAGCAGGATAAAGTTTCTTCTATTTTCTTGATGGTTATTTAGGGTACAATCAAGTACCTGTATTTTTGGATGATCAAGAAAAGACTACCTTCACCTGCCCCTATGGCACCTTCACTTTTCGACGTATGCCATTCGGGCTCTACAATGCACCCGCTATATTTCAACGGTGCATACTGGTCATTTTTTCGGATATGGTGGATAAATATCTTGAAGTTTTTATGGATAATTTTTCTGTGTTTGGAACCACCTTTGAGGATTGTCTCCATAATCTTTCCAAAGTTCTTAAACGGTGTATAGAGACAAATCTCATCCTAAGTTGGGAAAAGAGCCATTTCATGGTGCGGAAAAAAATTGTATTAGGATATATTATTTCTGAAAGAGGGATCGAGGTAGATAAAGCCAAAGTTGAAGTCATTTCAAAACTACCACCCCCTACTTCGGTCCGACAAATACGATCTTTCTTAGGTCATGCCGGATTTTATAGACGCTTCATCAAAGACTTTAGCAAGATTTCAAGACCCCTGTGCAATCTGTTGGTCAAGGACACACCATTTGTCTTTGACGAAGACTGTTTGAAAGTATTCAACATATTACGAACTGTCCTGACAACAGCACCCATAATAAAACCCCCTGACTGGTCCATTTCATTTGAGATTATGTGTGATGCCTCTGACTTTGCAATAGGTGCCGTCTTAGGCCAAAAAATCAATAAGGAGCCACATGTGATCTATTATGCTAGCAAGACTCTTTCCGATGCTCAATTAAACTACACCACAATAGAAAAAGAGCTACTAGCAGTAGTGTTCGTCTTTGAAAAATTTTGCTCATATCTGTTAGGGTCTAAGGTTCTAGTTTACTCGGATCATGCGGCTCTGAAACATCTCCTCTCAAAGAAAGATACTAAACTGCGTTTGATCAGATGGATCCTTCTTTTACAAGAATTTGATCTGAAAATTCGAGATAAGAAGGGTTCCGAGAATGTGGTAGCTGATCACATCTCCAGGATCTTAGTTGAATACACGATAGGCATAGATGTGATCAAAGAGAAATTTCCTGACGAACAACTTTTTGTAATCTCCTCTAGCCGTCCTCCATGGTTTGCCTATATTATCAATTACTTGTCAATAGGACAAGTACCTTCTCACTGGACAAACTAAAAAAAGGATCGATTTTTCTCGTAAATTAAATATTATTTCTGAGAGGAACCTGAACTATTCAAATACTGTCCTGACCAAGTTATTCGCCGTTGTGTCCCCGAGAGTGAATTCCAAAGCATTCTCACTTTTTGCCATTCTTGGGCATGTGAGGGACATTTTAGTGGAAGAAAAACTGCAGCAAAAGTACTGCAGAGTGGGTTTTATTGGCCAACACTTTTCAAGGATACACATGAATTTGGCCGAAGTTGTCTGCAATGTCAGCAAACAGAAAATTTATCCAAGAAGGATATGATGCCGCTGACCCCCATTTTAGTAGTAGAAATCTTCGATGTTTGGGGGATTGATTTCATGGGACCTTTTCCAGCCTCATTTGGATTCGAATATATTCTGGTGGCAGTTGATTACGTGTCAAAATGGGTGGAGGCAATAGCTACACGGACTAATGATAATAAAGTTGTAACTAGTTTTATCCAACGAAACATCATTAGTCGATTTGGCTTCCCAAGGGTGATCATTAGTGACGGGGGGACTCATTTTATGAATAAATATTTTGAAGCACTTATGAAAAAATATAATATTACACACAAAGTGGCCACACCATATCACCCCCAAACTAATGGTCAGGTAGAGGTGTCAAATAGGGAGATTAAACATATCTTAGAAAAGACGGTTAGGCCCGATAGAAAGGATTGGTCTCTTCGCTTAGATGATGCATTATGGGCTTACCGTATAGCTTTTAAAATTTCTATCGGTATGTCACCCTACCGACTAGTTTATGGCAAAGCTTGCCATCTACCGGTTGAATTAGAATATCGTGCACTTTGGGCCATACGAATGTTTAATTTTAACATGAAGAATGCAGGTTCTAATCGAAGTTTGCAAATCAATGAACTGGAAGAACTTCACAACGATGCATACGAGAGTTCATGAATTTACAAGGCTCGAACCAAAGTATTTCATGATAAATATATCTCTAGAAAATCGTTTGAGCTAAATCAAAAGGTATGGCTTTTCAATTCCAGGTTACGCCTTTTTTTCGGTAAACTTCGATCCCGATGGGATGGACCTTTCATTGTCACACAAATATTCCCACATGGAGCAATTGAAATTCATGACCCCCGAAATGGTAATATATTTAAGGTAAACGGCCAACGTCTGAAGCCATATGTAGATGAAATTGCACATAAAAAATGAATCGACACCATCTACCTATGTGATCCACTTTATAATGAATAATAAACTTGACGTCTGGCTGAAGACATAAAACTTAGTGCTTGTTGGGAGGCAACCCAATGATTTCATATTTTTTTTTTACTTTACTGCAGCTGCAGGAATTTAGAACAAGAGCCTATTAATCAATGAAGCTATCTTCAACTTTCGAAGCAAAATTATCCCAGGTGCACTCTCTCCTTTTATTTTCTTTGCTTTTATACTCCATTGAGGACAATGTAGATTAAGTTGGGGGGGAAAGAAATTAATCAAATCCTCGAGTATGGTCAGAAATAATTAGTTTTGTGTATCCGAATTTTATTTTGATTAAGAGTCAATTAGGCATCCTAATCAATGAATGATTAAGGGTCAAGATAATTTTAGAGATACTGAGGAATAAATTATTAAGAAAACTCAATGAATGGTAGGATTTAGACTAGATCAAATTTTAGGAGTGATTCTACAATCTTCTTCTTATTGATCTCAATAAAGAATCTGCTTCATGAGAGATTGGGTGGAAAGGTCGAGGTATGCAAAAATTTTTCTTAAAATTTATTAAAAAAATATATATTGATTTTCTACTGAGTAACCGGTCCCCTTCGCCTAAGTAAGTGTTGTGGTTTGCGTAAAAAGGTAGGTAATGTTAAAAAAAAAATAGTGGATAATAAGGAGACTAAATTGCAAGAAGATAATAAACCTCTCTCACATTAAGTTAGAGGATTTAAAGAGTAAAGTGGGGAGTTGGTGAAAGAAAAGCTCTTGAAATTTCTTTAGTTAATATTCAGCCACTAATTGGGTCAAATTGATAATCCAATGAAGTATCTCTTTAATGGTCTGATCAGGTATCATCTATCTTTTGGGATGCCTAACCTAACTTTTTATTCAAGATCGAGACGGTACACAATGCTGATATATCTATTTTACTCGAGGATGAGCAAAATTCAAGTTGGAGGATGTGATAAATACTTAATTTAAGTCATTTAAAGCAGAAAATTATATTTAATTTATTTTATTTATTAAGAATTTGATGCTTCTTTTTATGTTTTACAGGAAAGGTGATCGTCGATACAAAGAGTCCGATTCGCAGATCAAAAAGACTCAAATTTGAAGAAAATTAGACTTAAAATAAAATTAAAATAAAAGAAGGACGCATATGGTATTATAAAAAATGAAGATACTATACAAGGAACCCAAAAAGGATATAGGCGTCATTTTAAAGAAACAAAAGTTTCTTTTTGTAAATCAAAAAGAAGCGTTTCCTAACAGCTATTGCGGCGGTGTGGGCGCGCGACGGTGCGGGTGCGGGTGCGCGGCATGGCGGGTGCATGGAGAGTTGTGCTGGCGGACACAGTGGCGAACAGACGGACGGCAGATGGATCTGAAAATTAAAGAAAAAAAATATAATACTTGAAAATACTTCAAGAGGAAGAATTTGTATTTTCTTTATCTGCTTGTGATCTTTCCATCTCATCCATCCATCTTTTAGTCCTTAGTATTTTCTTTAGTCCCACATCTGAAAACTATGTAAAACTCCTCCCTCCTAACACCTATAAAAAGACTCTTGTACTCTTATTTGAGGATCATCCCAGAAATTCTTCTAGAGCCATGCATAGAGGAAGAGAAAAGGACTACTCCATGAGCAGCTAGGCTAACAGTCTCGAGAGTGGAGAAGAAATTTTGTAACGACACAGAGTGAGTTTATTATTCTAAACTTTTTTGTATTTCTTTATATGCAATAAAGATTATACTTTTTATTTAAATCGTCATGAGTTCTTTATTTGCTCTCTTTTATATACTTTTATTTATACTTTTTTGTTAGATTAATATTAGGACCAACTTTTACTTTTCGGAGACGCGTCGTGATCTATAAGTATGGGATGTGCCGAGGAAAGAAGAGTTGTTTACCTAGTACTTTTCGAAGATGCACCGTGATCTACGGGTACGGGGTGTGCCGAGGAAAGATAGATATTTTTTCTAAGATTAATCGCATCTATTTAATAAAAAAAAAGAGATACAACTCTACTAGTGCAAAATTAATTCAAAACTCCCGAGCTCTTTATTTTCTAATTACATCAATTTTAAGATAATTTATTTTCTAAATCAAAACAATGCTTTTTTCTTTTATTTTGCAATCTCAACTTAGCCCAAGGTCCCTGAGGATACGATCTCGACTTATCCTACCTATGTAGTGATTAGAGTTATTTTTGGTGCTATCAACGACTATGCATCAGACTATCAGTAAATAAGAAAAAAAATATAATACATTTATCAACCGATGAAGCATTAGTATCACTTCTAAGAATAGCATCTTTCAATCCACAATATAATTTTGATCAAAGTTGTGGTTGGTTCTTTCGAACGCAATACAGATGGTTTTCTTTAATGCAAGTATAGTAATCAACAATATATTACAGAAATAGTGTGCCTCCCCATAATAACGTATGACCTTTGGATTCTCGATATTGCAATCTAGAAGCATAAAACTTTGTTATACTCATATTTTGGCATTTTTGTTGTTATTTTCCAGCAACATTTCTTCTTATGATACCAATATAGAAACTATCTTCACCATATGAAAAAAGTAAGGGATACTACATTGCCATAAAACTGAGATGTAATTCACTAATACGATGTAAACTATTAGTTTAATGTTCAATAATAATATCACTACCAGAAGAATTCACATCAAAATCACCAACAATTAAACTAGCAATCTCAAAACATGAAGGACTATTATTTTGCCTTGTATTCGTATTTCTGTCACTCAAAGTTGAAGTCTGATCTTAGCATATTAGATTCTTCGAATCTTTCACATGCCATTTGAAAAGTTTGGACTAAAGGATTGTAGTTATCCAATATTTGTATCAAATCTCTCATAATATCAGGATCTAATGAATTTAACCCATAACTCATTCATAAACAACTGATTCTATTAGCCACCTCATTATTAGTGTTATAAATATATAATTGAGCAAATTTAGGCTTGTTGCTATCAATAGGTAATAATGACCCAATATTATGATGATTTTGGCCATTCAAACGAAAAATATAAGGGTCTGAACCATGATTAATAGAGTTATTAATATTTTCTTCCATTAAAGTAGAGAAAAAAATAGAATTATATATTTTTATATTTTTTAAAAATGTTGTTAATTTTCAGCCACCATCATAAGCAAGTAGTTCATCAAGCACCTGAGATATACTTTGAAAAAATGGTAGCTTGACTTTGCCATCCAAACAACATAAAGAGAATTTGAGATTTGAAGATTTTTTAGACTTTATTGTCCGCTCTTCATACCACATAATAGAACCACATTATTCACATATAGAGTTAGGCCTATCAAAATCCCAAAATTGAGTAAATCTTCCTAAAAAATAATGTATATAAGATTTGACTAAAAAAATAAAATATAATTGTTGGAATATAATGATAGAAAAAAATAGGAGGGGATAAATACTAACTTCTAATAGTTTTTGATTGTGTTCCAATAATATTAAGATCTCTATCCCTTTTCTTTG
Organism: Elaeis guineensis; assembly: GCF_000442705.2. Lineage (NCBI taxonomy): Eukaryota > Viridiplantae > Streptophyta > Magnoliopsida > Arecales > Arecaceae > Elaeis > Elaeis guineensis. The sequence continues at coordinate 110,366,237 of NC_025998.2, forward strand.
ATAATATTAACCATCTTCTAAGTCTTGCATATAAGATGAATTCATAGCTGCTGTGCGAATAGCAAAAGCTTTTGTGATATCCAAATTGGACTTATAATTTCTAATCTCAAAAATTAGTCTTGCATATTGAGATGAATCTACAGTAATATTAGATATGTTAGAAAATATGTCTCGATAAAATATTACCTATATCAGAGGAAGATGCAAATATCTCCAACCTCAAAGTGGAGACAGCATCATGAATAAAATCAAAGATTTTTTATTGTGCTTCAACAATATTAAGATTTTTATTTCTTTTCTTCGATAATATGAGTCATCTTCTAAGTCTTGCAGACTGATATGAATCTATAGTTACAGTGGGAATAGCAGAAATATTTGTTATCTCCGATGTTCCAACAATATCAAGATCTATACTATTTTTCTCTGATGAAAGTGTTACATACTGAGAGTGCTATGAGAATAGTGGAAGCATTTGTCACCTCTAATTTATTAAACTTACAATTTCTAACCTCACAACTGAAAAATTTTCTCACCCCCAACAATCTATATCAATCTCAAATATGTTAGAAAATTAATACTGACATTTCTCTTATTAGCATGTATTAAACATCTTCCAAGTCTTGCATACCAAAAGGGATATATGTTTATGCAGCATATGTATAATATGACCAAAGTTTATATATTTATTTATTTAAAAAAATTAATAGTATAAATGTGAAATGATGATATTACATATAATTAAGTACCAACAAAATAGAATAAATAACAAAATAAGTATAGTTAATAGTGTAAATGTGAAACAATGACATCACATATAATCAAGAACAAACAAAACAATGACATCACATATAATCAAGAACCAACAAAATGAAATAAATAACAAAATAAGTGTTGCACACACATAAGGAAAGAACAAAATTGTTATAAAAATAATTTAAAATTTTATTATTATTCATCATATATATAATTAAGAACCAATAACATATAATAAATAATAAAATAAGTGCAGTACACATACAATAGAAAAAAAAATTATAAAAAATGATTTAAGAAATAATTGTAATGAAGTTTCATGTTCTGGTGATGTGTTGTGCCGGCAATCGTAGGAAAAGCGGATGGTGGCAGCATGCTTTCTCTTCAATTTTTAGCGAATAGGGTGGGAGCATGCCGGCACCACCGGGACATGCTTTCATGCTTCATTTTTTTCCACCTAGACACATGGTGCATGAAGACTAATGTCTCTATTTTAATATAGATATATAGATATTCATAATTTAGTATTTTAGTCTAAATTCAATTTAATTGACACATATATGATCTTAGAATTTAGTATAATCTATTCTCTAGCACGCACATACATAATTTACTTTGGGATTTCAAGTAACAATTGTTACAATATCGTTAGGGCACTGTTACCATTGAAATTTGGATTGCGATTGGAGAAGCTGGAGCAGTGGCACATCCTTCCAGAAGAGAAACCTGCAAGCAAATCCTGATCAAAGTTGGCTCCGATGAGGACCCTCCAATACTCAAGTTAAATTATAGTGAAAATAAAATGAGGAGGAATATATGGGAGAATGGTCACGCATTCCTTGGGGGGTCCCTTGGAGATCTTTTTGTGGGCAAAGGTTGAATAACTATTTTAGAAAGATTACATGGCAAATTAGGGCACGACGTGGTGAGATTTTCAATCAAAATTTGTGAGATGGTTATTGCACCTGCCTTTTTCGTTTCGAAGCCAGTTAAATATTGTGGGTATTTTTAAATTTTGAAATAAAGGTGCTATCGGGATCGGTGCTGGTGGGATCGGACTAATTGCACTCATAGAAGCTTCAGTGCGATTTGAAGGAGATGTATACCGAAGAAGGAAGATGTCTGAAAATGACTAGGTTCGGCAAAATAAAATCGATGGAGGATGGAATAGGTTCTCGATTGGAGTCAGGGATCAGCTAATTCAGGTACTCATCTATCTACTGGTATTGGATAGATATCGGATGCCGGAGTGTTTAGCTTAGGTGGAAACACTAGAAGTCGGAGATCGTCAGTAGTCGAAGCTAAAATCAAGTCACATCTGCCCTTCTGCTAGTTTTTGTGTTCGGCCGAAGGGGTGAATATCCCTCCAACACAAGAAAAACAGCATGTAAAAACAAGGAAAGTGAGCATTGGGAGAAATAAAAAAATCCTCACCTTTAAGATCAACTGGACTAATACCAATATTGAAGAGAGCTTGCTCTGATAACAACTCTTGTAATGAAAAAATTTCATATCCTCTTAAGATTGTAGAGCACTCTAGATCTTCATCTCCAAGCTTCGAGATTTGAAAGGCAGAATCCCTCGGCTGACCCTAGTGTGAAAATCTCCACTCTTCTATAGAAGGGTCAGAAATAAAAAAAAAATCGATCCTTCCAACCGTACACAGAAGAAGAAGTCTCCCTTATCAAAGTAGAGAACCTCTCGGGGGAGAAACATACCATCAATTGTTGGTACATCTTTTATAGTGTAGAAGGATTGGAAAAGAGAAAGAGAATACTGGACTCTGACTTTAGAGTAGAGAACAAAAAAGTCGATGATGAAATGGAAGGAGTTAGGGATGACAGAACTAAAAAAGAGATTAGAAAAATGAAAGAGCTTGACAATGAAAGAATGGATAGAAAGTCTAAATCTGGCTTTGGAAGCCTTTTCATACAAATCAATTCTACCAGAAGGGGGACTGCCAACTCTACCACTTGATCCAGAAGACTCTAATTCAAAGGCAGTTGGGATTCTATATCGGATGCGGATACGATTTAAATCCTTTATGCCCAATCTAGACCCAATCATGTCAGGAACAAAAGAAGGTGCAATACCGTGCCCTTTGCCTTAACCAACAGGAGCTTCCCCTGAACCTGCTATTAGTGGCACAGAGGATAAAATAGGGAGATGGTTGAACTAAAGAAATGAAAAAAGAATGAAAAAAAAAGGAGAAAACCAACCTGCAGTGACACAATATAGGAGAAGAAGATGGCGATCCCGCGAGGGATAAGGGTGGTGGTCCAAAAAGAAGTTGCTGGTGATTGGAAAGCCCTCGGAACAGGGAAGAGAAGAAGAAGAGTCTGGAAACGTACAAAAAGAAGGTAGAGGACACTGCCTCCTTTTATAGGTATAGAAAATTGAAACCGTCTGGATATGGAATCCTACCCAGCCATCCGATAATCGATACATGGCATGACCCCATCGGTAATAGAGAGGTGTCGGTCGGCTTATTAATGATTCACACGAAAAATGAAGTGTGCCATTTTTTGAATTCTGTCGGCTGTCTCTTGGTCATGATTACACACTGATGTGACTATTCGATCCACCCAAAAATCACAGGCACCATTTTGGTGAAGAAGATAGCGTGTCTTCGACAAATCAGGACTTAAGTATTTCCTTCGTCCGAATTGAACTCGAAAGTAGGAGGCATGTGTTGGAGAGATATTCATCCCTTGCACTGAAGATATAAACTAGCAAAAGGGCAGATGATGTGACTTGATTTTAGCTTCGGCTATCGATGATCCCTGACTTCTAGTGCTCCCACCTAAGCTAAACACTCCGACATCCGATATCTATCCAATGCCAACAGATAGATGAGTACCTAAATTAGCTGATCATTGACTCCAGTCAGGAACCTGTTCCATCCTCTATCGATTTTATTTCACCGAACCTAGTCATTTTCAGATATCTTTCCCCTTCGGTGTATGTCTCCTTTAGACCATGCCGAAGCTTCTACGAGTGCAATTGGTCCAATCCCACCGGCATCAATCCCATCAGCGTCTTTATTTCAAAATTCAAAAGTGCCCGTGACATTTAACTGACTCCGGAATGAAAAAGATAGATGCAATAATCATCTCATAAATCTCGATCAAAAACCTCACCACGTCGCGTTCTAATCGGCCATGTAACTTTTCTAAAACGATTATTCAACTTTTGCCGACAAAAGAATCTCCAGGAGACCCTCCAAGATATGCGTGACCATTCTCTCATATATTTCTCATTCTGTTTTCATTATGATCTAATTTGAACATCAGAGGATCCGAGACATCTCGATAATTTTGATAAATATATAATATTTTTAAAATATATTATATTTTAAAAATAATTTAAAATAGATAAAAAAAAATTATCTCACAAATTATAGACAAGATGGGGCGTGCAAGACGAAGTTTCCAACAAAAGTTTCTGCCGGGAGTTGTTCACATGATCGCCCACGAAAACGGGGTGACAAAATAGATATAAATTATCCCGAAACGGTACGCGTGTCCGGATCCAGATAAAGGAAGGACAACAAATCGAGAAAGATATAGATGCTTCCACTGCCGCCCGCACCCGGCTGGTTTTGCGCTCGACCTCGATCTCCTCCTCTTCCCATTCGAAGTCCTCCAACTCGAGCTTCCACCGCGGCCATGGCATCAGAATCGGCGCCTTCGACCGGCGGCCGGGGAGAGGCGAAAGGAGCGAAGCGGGTGGTGGTGTGCGGCGGCGGAGTCATCGGCGCCTGCACCGCCTACTTCCTCGCCAAAAACGGGGCGGCGCAGGTCACCGTAGTGGAGAAATCCGCCGTCGCCTGCGCTGCCTCCGGCAAGGCCGGTGGCTTCCTCGCCCTCGACTGGTGCGACGGCGGCCCCCTCTCCGCCCTCGCCCGCGCCAGCTTCCACCTCCACCGCTCCCTCTCCCTCCTCCTCGACGGCCCCAACGCCTACGGTTACCGCCCTCTCGACACCCTCTCCCTCCACCTCCTCCCCGACGGATCCTTCTCGGCCTCCGCCGGAGCATCGCCGCTCCTTCCGCCGTGGGTCGACGGCGCCACCGCCCGGCCGCCTTCGACGATCGGGACGGTGGAGACCACGGCCCAGGTCCACCCGCAGCTCTTCACCCGGAGGCTCCTCGCCTCCGCCACGGCGGAGCACGGGGTCGAGGTGGTGATCGGGGAGGCGGAGCGGGTCGAGGTGGAGGGCGGACGGGCGGTGGCGGTGGTCCTCAAAGAGGGTAGTCGGGCAATCGCTGCGGACGCCGTGGTGCTGGCCCTGGGGCCCTGGTCCGATCGATTTCCCCTGGTCTCCTCCCTCTTTAACGTCTACGGCCGCAAAGCCCACAGCATCGTCCTCCTGCCGAAGGACCCCGCCGCCATAACGCCCCACGCCCTCTTCCTCAGCTACCAACCCTCGCCCGGGGCCAAGCTCTTGGACCCCGAGGTCTACCCCAGACCCACAGGTGAAAGTAGAAAAAAAAACAGAGAGACCAAGAAGATTACTTTATACACTTTGATGATGATAGTGTTTGTTTTCAGGAGAAGTATACATTTGCGGGATGTCGAAAGATACGGAGGTGCCGGACGATCCGGAGCAGATTGTCGGCGAGAGGGAGTCGATCGGAATGCTGCACAAGGTCGCTGGCTCGGTGTCCAGCCACCTCAAGTACGGAGAGGCCGAGGTGGTGGCGGAGCAGGCTTGCTTCTTGCCGTGCACCGATGATGGTCTGCCGGTCATCGGGGCGATTCCCGGGGTGGAGGGATGCTATGTTGCGACCGGGCACAGCTGCTGGGGCATCCTCAACGGACCGGCGACCGGAGCTTCGCTCGCAGAGCTCATCTTGGATGGCCGTTCCACTACTGTGGATCTCAAGCCTTTCAGTCCCTCCAGATTTCTCCGAAAACGAGCCCATTAGAGGAAAATTTAGTGCACAGAATGCTGCTGTCACTGCACAGTCAACTGGATGTAATAAGAGGAAGCGAATAGACTTGGAGACTTCCATTATATGTAATAAAGTCAGGTGGATGTATTCAATTTGTCTTTCATTCTTGCTCTACGAAGTATCCTACGCTTAAACCACGAACATTAATTGATACGAACCACGACCAGTTTTTAAGTCGAGCTGCTGGGAGTCGGCTTGCGCAAACATTGGTCCGAGATTTTCTTCTGTTCTTGCTACGCTTCAGTCTTGTCGGTGAGTTGATTTTCTTCTCTAGAAATTTGTGGTGCGAAAGCTATCGATATCATTAGACCTTCCATGGAATTTCACCCTGAACCAATTGTCAGAAAAAGTGGTGATTAGTTTGTTCTCATTGGAACAGCCTTCCTCTACCTACCTGCCTTGGCCTCTGTTCTCTTTAACATCTGCTAGTTTGCACACATAATGGCCGGTATCGCAATCAACTCTAACATTAAAACTCTCATCTTTTTGGTTGCAAGATTTGGAATCAACATCCCTTCCAAGTGCTGCATCCTTATCGGTGTTTCTTTAAACCAGTCCAAATCATCAGGTGCCTTCAACAGGCTCTCCGCCCCAGGACAAGATACCTTAACAGATTCACCTAGTCATGTGAATAGGGAATCCCCCTCTCTTAGAAGCCCAAAATCTCAAATAGGGAATCCCCCTCTCTTAGAAGCCCAAAATCTCAAAATTTGGTGTGGAGAATAGTTATACTAATTATCTCCAGAAAAAGAAATTTAGATGCCTACCACTAGAGCCATCGCACACTCCACGATCTCATCCAGTCATTTCTTGTAACGACTGCTGAAGTCTATAGTTTCCGCCATTGCTGAGCACCCATATCTGATAATGAAGGGCAAACGGTCGGTATATTCAAAACTCTCAGCCAACATCATAAATCAAGTGGAATCATATAATTGTGAGGGCTTCAGCAAGCGTAGCAAAATGACCAAGTTTTGGGAGCTGGCCTCTTTTCCGGCTTTACACAGAAAACTGAGTGATCATGAGCATTTAGATATGGTGTATATACTTTCAAATGATTATGCAATTCAACAACTGCTTGGAAAAAGAAGAAAAAAAATGCACCTGCTGTTGTAATAAATTTTGGTTGGTGAAAGAAAACTAATTTTATTAAAGATCCTGTAATCAAGAGAACAAATAAACCATAATATACTATTACATAAAATCATCTATATATACTAGTTGCCCACATCATTACCACAGTTTTGTATGCCACGATAATGTGTAGGGGGGAAAAGCGCACAAAAAATACCAGCAAAATTAGATTCTTCATTTTACTGGGCACCATGTGAAGGAAAAGAATATTTATCGGATGACTAAGAGGCTGCAAAAGTGCAAGAGCAAAGGTTGGTGCAATAAAGAAACAGCAACTTGTCCACGCAACACAGCTGTGTCGCATCTTGCAGTTTGAAGGAGATGAATCGAACGTTTAAATTTACAACTGAACACAATTTAAGTCAGGTTCAAAGGTTCCCAAGTCAGCAGCTTTTCAGACCTCAAATGTCACCACTTCATTCAAATGTGCGGTAGAAAAAGGATCACCAAAAGTTTTTCAAAAAAAATAATGAATGCCAACAAAAGGATCAAAACTAAAGGTTTCCGGCTTCATACATTTTTCAACTTTTGATGGCTGGAGGGAGATATGCGCTTGTCTCGTATCAGATATATCTACATATATAAATATACATATGTGTGTGTAGATACATACATACCATATATAAAGATATATAGATATAGATATACATACATACAAACTGTTGGGTATAAAATACCCCCCAGCCGAAGTTCGTGATGGGAGTGACCCTCCGGGGATCCAACTGACTTTCGACCTCCGACAACATCTCTTCAAACCTCCCGGGCGGCCGAGCCTCCGCCACACTCTCAAGTTTTGCCGACGGACAGGACCCCGCCAGCATCGACCGGATTCTTCGCGACGTCCAAACTCCTACGGGAGTCGGACTCCGCCCATGACTTCACCTGCAGGCTCCGCCCGGACTCTTATGGGAGCCGGACTCCGCCGACGACTCCTGCTGCAGGTAAACTTCGTCCGGACTCCTACGGGAACCGGACTTCGTCCCTGATTCTAATTGCAGGTAAACTCCATCCGGACTCCTACGGGAGCCGGACCTCGCCCACGACTTCATCTGCAGACTCCGTCCGGACTCCTACGGGAGCCGGACCTCGCCCACGGCTTCATCTGCAGGCTCCGCCCGGGCTCCTACGGGAGTCGGGCCCAGCCCACGACTTCACCTGCAGGCTCCGCCCAGACTCCTACGGGAGCCGGACTCCGCCCATGACTTCACCTGCAGGCTCCGCCCGGACTCCTACAGGAGTCGGACTCCGTCGACGACTCCTGCTGCAGGTAAACTTCGTCCGGACTCCTATGGGAGCTGGACTTCGTCCCTGATTCTAATTGCAGGTAAACTCCGTCCGGACTCCTACAGGAGCCGGACCTCGCCCACAGCTTCATCTGCAGGCTCCGCCTGGACTCCTACGGGAGCCGGGCCCCACCCACGACTTCACCTGCAGGCTCCGCCCGGACTCCTACGGGAGCCGGACTCCGCCCATGACTTCACCTGCAGGCTCCGCCCGGACTCCTATGGGAGCCGGACTCCGACGACGACTCCTGCTGCAGGTAAATTTCGTCCGGACTCCTACAGGAGTCGGACTTCGTCTCTGATTCTACTTGCAGATAAACTCCGTCCGGACTCCTACGGGAGCCGGACCTCGCCCACGACTTCATCTGCAGACTCCGTTCGGACTCCTACGGGAGCCGGACCTCGCCCACGGCTTCATCTGTAGGCTCCGTCCGGACTCCTACGGGAGCCGGGCCCCACCCACGACTTCACCTGCAGGCTCCGTCCGGACTCCTACGGGAGCAGGACTCCGCCCATGACTTCACCTGCAGGCTCCGCCCGGACTCCTACGGGAGCCGGACTCCGCCGACGACTCCTACTGCAGGTAAATTTCGTCCGGACTCCTACGGAAGCCGGACTTCGTCCCTGATTCTAATTGCAGGTAAACTCCGTCCGGACTCCTACGGGAGCCGGACCTCGCCCACGACTTCATCTGCAGACTCCGTCCGGACTCCTACGGGAGCCGGACCGCACCCACGGCTTCATCCGCAGGCTCCATTCGGACTCCTACGGGAGCCGGACCTTGCCCACGACTTCATCTGCAGGCTCCGCTCGAGCTCCTACGGGAGCCGGGTCCCGCCCACGACTTCATCCGCAGGCTCCGCCCGGGCTCCTACGGGAGCCGGACCTCGCCCACGACTTCATCTGCAGACTCCGATCAGACTCCTACGGGAGTCGGACCTCACCCACGACTTCATCTGCAGACTCCGTTCAGACTCCTACGGGAGTCGGACCTCGCCCACGACTTCATCTGCAGGCTCCGCCCGGGCTCCTACGGGAGCCGGGCCCCTCCCACGACTTCATCCGCAGGCTCCGTCCGAGCTCCTACGGGAGCCGAGCCTCGCCCATGACTTCACCTGCAGGCTCCGCCCGGACTCCTACGGGAGCCGGACTCCGCCGACGACTCCTGCTGCAGGTAAACTTCGTCCGGACTCCTACGGAAGCCAGACTTCGTCCCTGATTCTAATTGCAGGTAAACTCCATCCGGACTCCTACGGGAGCCGGACCTCACCCACGACTTCATCTGCAGACTCCGTCCGGACTCCTACGGGAGCCGGACCTCGCCCATGGCTTCATCTGCAGGCTCCGCCCGGGCTCCTACGGGAGCCGGGCCCCGCCCACAACTTCACCTGCAGGCTCCGCCCGGACTCCTACGGAGCCGGATTCTGCCCATGACTTCACCTGCAGGCTCCGTCCGGACTCCGCCGATGACTCCTGCTGCAGGTAAATTTCGTCCGGACTCCTACGGGAGTCGGACTTCGTCCCTGATTCTAATTGCAGGTAAACTTCGCCCGGACTCCTACGGGAGCCGGACCTCGCCCACGACTTCATCTGCAGACTCCGTCCGGACTCCTACGGGAGCCGGACCTCGCCCACGGCTTCATCCGCAGGCTCCGCCCGGGCTCCTATTGGAGCCGGGCCTCGCCCACGACTTCACTTGCAGGCTCCGCCCGGACTCCGCCGACGACTCCTGCTGCAGGAAACTTCATCCGGACTCCTACGGGAGCCAGACCTCGTCCCCAACTCCAATTGCAGGTAGGCTTCGCCCGAACTCCTGTGGGAGCCAGACTTCGCTCGTCTCCAGCCCCGGCTGTGGGAAAACTCCATCCGAGCTCCTATGGGAGCCGGACTTCGTCCCCGATTTTAACTGAAAGAAGACTCCATCCGAGCTCCTGCGAGAGCCGGACTCCAAACTCCTCTCAAACGGGTAGCTAGCCATCTCTCTCCGTCAGACACCCCAGCCGAACTCCGGCCGATAGGCCTGGACCCCCTGGCAAGCCACAGCAACAGCCATGACTCCGCTCCACCTCCTGCGATGGATTCCACGCGGCTCCATCACCCCCTGGCAGGCCGCAGCAACGGCCACGACTCTGCTCCACCTCCTGCGACAGATTCCACGCGGCCCCATCACTCCCTGACAGGCCGTAATAATGGCCACGATCCTGCTCCACTTCCTGCGACGGATACCACACGATTCTTCCATTCTCTGGCAAGTCGCGACAACGGACGCCGCTCCGCTCCCCGTGGCGGACTCCACGTGGCACGCCCCGGTGATAGCCACGGGTCCGCTCCAGTACTCTCCGCAACAAACTTCCCCTGACTCTGGGCGGCCCACTGCCAGACGATTACAGGCATCGCTATCAGTTTATTGCCCCCTCCACCTATAAAAGGGGGGACCCCAGATACGTTATTCTCTAAGCTCTCATTTTTACCGAGAAACTCTGCTAAAATTTCCATTCGAGCACTCCATTCTTGTTGAGGCAGAGAACTGACTTGAGCGTCGGAAGGTCTTGCCGGAGCAACCCCACCTCCGGTTTAGACTTCTTTTGCAGGTCCTGACGGCGACCGCAACTCCAGCTTCTCCGGCGCAGACGGATTTTTGCACCAACAGGATTGGCGCTAGAGAAAGGGCTCGAACCTCCGCAGTACCCTTGTTCTTAAAGGAGCACTCAACGGGATTGCCCCCAGGCATCTTTTCCGGCGCCCTCTCCTCCCTCCTCCACTTGGTCTTTGCTCGATGCCTCCCCGTAAGGCATCCACACAGCAACCCATGGCCTCCGCGGTCGGATCTCAAGCTTCGGCCTCGCCTCCAGTTTCCCAGGCCCCGCATCCCCCGGCAATGGTGGCCGGCATGGAGCGGTCGGACAATCAGCCTCCAATGGATTTCGCCAACACCATCTCGGGAGGATCCCGGCAGGAAGCAACAAACGTACTAGCCGTACCCCCCAAGCGACAAAAGATTGAGGAGCCCATAACCTTTACTGGAGAAGATGCTCAGGGAGTTCAATTCCCTCATAACGACGCGCTTGTAGTTTCTTTGAATATAGCAAATTATGACGTCCGCCGCATTCTCGTCGATAATGGAAGTTCGACCGACATTTTGTTCTATGACGCCTTTACAAGAATGTCCATCCTTGATGGCCATTTGAGGCCGATTGGCTCCCCTCTAGTAGGGTTTACCGGCGACGCTGTTTCGGTGGAGGGAATGATAACTTTGACTGTGGCCGCAGGTCGATATCCAAGGCAATCCAGGGCTCTAGTGAATTTCCTAGTGGTGAAGGCGCCGTCAGCCTACAACGCAATCCTTGGCTGACCTGGCCTCAATGCTCTCCGAGCCATCGTGTCAACCTACCATTTGAAGTTGAAATTCCCCACCAACCAGGGGATCGGAGAGGTCCGAGGAGACCAAGCCCTGGCCAGACACTGCTACAACATAGCCTTGCAAAGAAGCGACCAATTCAACCCCTGTCCAGTTGATGGGCTGGATGCTCGCGACAACCTCACTGAAGAGAGGGGCGGCCCAACCAAAGATCTGGTATCGATCCCTCTGAACGACGAGAATGCGGAGCATGTGGCGATGATTGGCTCCAAACTGGGGGAGGAGGTGCAGACGCGTCTCATCGATTTTCTACGAAAGAATGTGGATGTTTTCGCTTGGGTTCCAGCAGACATGCCGGGGATTGACACGGAAGTCATGGAGCACCGTTTGGCCGTCGATCCAAAGCATCGACCGACGAAAGAAAAAATTCGAGGTCATGCACCAGAAAGGCAGAAGGCGATAGCCGAGGAAGTGGACAAACTCCTTAAGGCCGAATTCATTAGGGAAGTCAATTATCCTGATTGGATTTCCAACGTTGTCCTAGTCAAAAAAGCAAACAGCAAGTGGAGGATGTGCATAGACTTCAAAAAGCTGAATAAGGCCTGCCCAAAGGACAGCTACCCCCTTCCCAGAATCGATCAACTGGTGGACGCGGCCTCAGGCCATGAGCTCCTCACCTTCATGGATGCGTTCTCCAGCTATAATCAAATCAGGATGGCATCGGAAGATGAAGAAAAGATCGCTTTTATTACTAACCGTGGCCTTTACTGTTATAGGGTCATGCCTTTCGGCCTCAAAAATACAGGCGCAACCTACCAGCGGTTGGTGAATAAAATCTTCAAGGAGCAGATCGGCCGCAACATGGAGGTCTACGTGGACGACATGCTCGTAAAAAGCAAATCTTCCATGGACCACGTCGCTGACCTCGAGGAGACCTTCGACGCCCTCTGGAAATATAAAATGAAGCTGAACCCGACTAAATGCACTTTCGGAGTGACCTCAGGAAAGTTTTTGGGCTTCATGGTGTCGAGGTGCGGGATTGAGGCCAATCTAGAAAAAATTTACGCCATCCAGGAGATGACCGCCCCAAGGTCGATAAAAGAAGTTCAGCGCCTTACAGGGAGAGTAGCAGCCCTGAATCGCTTTGTCGCGAGGTCAGCCGAATGGTGCTTACCCTTTTTCCAAACTCTCAAGCAGTTGAAGAACTTCTGTTGGACCCCTGGGTGTCAACAGGCATTCGAAGAACTAAGGAGCTACCTCGGCTCACCCCCGCTGTTGGCAATGCCAGAGCCTAGGGAGGAACTATTTTTATACCTGGCGGTCTCTCCCATGGCTCTCGCGGCAGTCCTTGTCAAAGAAGAAGCGAAAGTCCAACGATCGATCTACTACGTCAGTCGCGTGTTGAGAGACGTCGAGACCACGTACACCAAATTGGAAAAACTGACTTACGTCCTGTTGATTGCAGTCCAGAGGCTCCGACCCTACTTTTAAGGGCACACCGTAATGCTGCTCACCGACCAACCGATCAAGGCGATTCTGCACCGGGTGGATGCCTCTGGGAGGATGGCAAAATGAGCGATCGAGCTCACAGAATTCGACATCAACTATCGACCCAGGCCAGCAGTGAAGGCCCAGATATTGACAGATTTCATAATGAAGTGTACTATCCCAGAGGAGGTCGAACCTGAACAAGGTGAAATTGACGGCCTGGAGTCCCGACCGAACTCCCCCGAAGAAGAAGCAGATCCCTCTGGTTGCTTTTGGGCCCTCTACGTGGACAGATCTTCCAACATGTCAGGTGCAGGCGTGGGCCTGATCTTGATCAGTCCAGAGGGGTCATCGCGGAGTACGTCCTGCGCTTCGAGTTCTCCGCAACAAACAATGGAGCAGAATATGAAGCTCTGATCGCAGGACTGAGGATCGCCAAAGAGCTAGGGATAGATCGGCTCCAGGTCCACAGCGACTCTCAACTAGTAGTTGGACAAGTTAACGAAAACTACAAAGCGCGGGAAGACAGCATGGCTAAATACCTTGAAAAGGTAAAGGAGCTCATCCCCGCCTTCAGCAGCTTCAACATCAGATAGATTTCAAGGTTGGAAAATACCAGGGCCGACCTTCTCTCCGAGTTGGCAACGCTGGCTCCAGCCAAATTTCCCAAGGGCGTTCTCTTTGAAGTTCTAAAGTGCCCGAATACGGAAGAATCGTGGCCCGTGATGAAAATTGACCACGAGCCCAACTGGATCGATCCACTGACAACCTATCTCAAAGATGGGGTTCTCCCCCAGGACACAAAAGAGGCTCGGAAGCTCAGAAATCAAGCCTCCCGATACATCCTTTATGAGGGCAAGTTGTACAAGAGATTATACTCTTTGCCCTTTTTAAAATATCTCCGACCTTCAGAAGCTGACTACGCCCTGTGGGAGGTGCATGAAGGAATCTGCGGAAGCCATCTGGGGGCTAGATCTTTATCCCACAAGTTGCTCCGCCAAGGATATTACTGGCCGACGGTGCATCATGACTCGATTGAATACATCAGAAAGTGTGACCGATGTCAGAGATATGCTAACATCCAGAGACAGCCCGCTACCGAGCTTACACCCTTGAGCGCCCCATGGCCTTTTGCGCAATGGGGGATGGACATCCTTGGACCCTTTCCCATGGCGTCGGGGCAGAAGAAGTTCCTCCTAGTGGTAATTGACTACTTCACCAAGTGGGTCGAAGCCGAACCACTGGCAAAAATCACAAAAGCTAAAGTGCAAGATTTCGTCTGGAAGTCAATCGTTTGCAGGTTCGGTCTACCAAGGACCCTAATCACTGATAACGGGCGGCAGTTTGCGGGAGCAAGATTCACCGAATTCTGTGAAGATTTAAACATCTCCTACAACTTCACATCAGTAGCCCATCCTCAGGCGCACGGCGAAGCTGAAGTGACCAACAGAACCCTTCTGCAGGGGATCAAGACAAGGCTTGAAAAGGCGAAGGGAACTTGGGCAGATGAACTTTATCATGTGTTGTGGGCATATCGAACTACCCAAAGACTGCCCACAGGGGAGACCCCCTTTGCTTTAGCCTTCAGAACGGAGGTCGTCATCCCAATTGAGCTTAAACTCCCATCGGCACGAGTCGTGGCATTCAACGAACATCAAAATTCGCAAGGTCTTAAAGCCAACCTTGACTTGCTGGAAGAAAAATGGGAGGTAGCTCAAGTTCGGATGGCAATCTACAGATAGAAAGTCGCTCGCTATTACAATTTTCGGGTCAAGAATAAAGCCTTTAGAGCAGGAGATCTAGTGCTTCGACGAGCCGCTATCTCGCAACCTCAGGATCGAGGAAAGCTCGTCCCAAACTGGGAAGGCCCGTATGAGGTCAAAGAAGTAGTCCGGCCCAGAACTTATTACCTCAAGGAGCTCGGAGGAGTAGACCTCTCACGACCATGGAGCTCGAAAAACTTACGAATGTATTACCGATAACTCTATCTTAAATAAAAGTTGCATATCTACATATCTCCCCTCTTGGCACTAGCTTATATCGACAGGGCAGTCAAAACAAACTGTGTCGGAAGCAGGAGGGGAACTTTGTCTCGACAAAGTCGAAGGCCCGATTCTTTTTAGATCGGATGGGGGGAGAGGCCCTGCAACGCCCATATGCACCCCCACAGTCCTGTTAGGGACAGGAGGAGAACCTCGCCTTAACTTGAGCAAAGTCGAAGGTCTGGTTCTCTTTAGACCCCGATGGGGGGAGAGGCCCTGCAACGCCCATATGCACCCCCACAGCCCTGTTAGGGACAGGAGGAGAACCTCGCCCTAACTTGAGCAAAGTCGAAGGCCCGATTCTCTTTAGACCGGATGGGGGGAGAGGCCTTGCAACGCCCATATGCGCCCCCACAGCCCTGTTAGGGACAGGAGGAGAACCTCGCCCTAACTTGAGCAAAGTCGAAGGCTCGGTTCTCTTTAGACCGGATGGAGGGAGAGACCTTGCAACGTCCATATGCACCCCCACAGCCCTGTTAGGGACAGGAGGAGAACCTCGCCCTAACTTGAGCAAAGTCGAAGGCCCAGTTCTCTTTAGACCGGTTGGGGGGAGAGGCCCTGCAACGCCCCTGTGCACCCCCACAGCCCTGTTAGGGACAGAGGGAGAACCTCATCCTAACTTGAGCATAGTCGAAGGCCCGATTCTCTTTAGACCGGATGGGGGGAGAGGTCCTGCAACGCCCCTGTGCGCCCCCATAGCCCTGTTAGGGACAGGGAGAGAACCTCGCCCTAACTTTAGCATAGTCGAAGGCCCGATTCTCTTTAGACCGGATGGGGGGAAGGGGCCCAGCAATGCCCATATGTGCCCCTACAACCGCGTTAGAGACAAAAGGTGAACCTCATCCTAACCAGGCTGAAGCTTGTTACGACAGAAATAAGGAAAGAACCTCGCCCCGACATCAATTAAGGTCTGGTCATTCAAGACCAGATGAGAAAAAGGAGGACCTTCTCCAGCGGCCCCTTCGCAATAAAACTTCGTCTGGACTCCTACGGGAGCCGGACTTCGCCCTCGACTTTGATCGAAGGAAGATCCGTCTCCAACTTCAGCTGCAGACAAGCTCTGTTCGGACTCCTACGGGAGCCGGACTCCGTCTCCAACTTCAAGTACAGACAAGCTTCGTCCGGACTCCTACGGGAGCTGGACTCCGTCTCCAACTTTAACTGCAGACAAGCTTCATCTGGACTCCTACGGGAGCCAGACTCCGTCTCCAACTTCAACTGCAGGTAAACTTCGTCCGGACTCCTACGGAAGCTGGACTTCATCTCCGACTTCGACTGCTGGTAAGCTCCGCCCGGACTCCTATGAGAGCCAAATTTCACCTCTGACTTTAATTGCAGATAGACTCCATTTGGACTCCCACGGGAGCCGGACCTCTCCCCGACTTCACCTACGGGAGCCGGACTCCCGCAGCCCCACCAAGAGCGGAGGAAAAAATCCCACTCAAAAAGGAAAAAGGGGAGAGGAGTTAAAAGGGAAAGTGATGGACTATGTCAGCGACGAATGGAAAACAAACAGCGTCAAAGATGCGGAGAACCCCGTCTTAGCAAGGATTGGGGTTCTTATCAAGAACCCCCGCTTACAAGGAAGCTTTCAACGCAAGCCCGAGATGAGATGACTTCCTCAGGGTGACAGAAGCTCAGACCTCCGAGCTCAAGCCCTGATGGGGGGCGCTAAACCCGAGCGATCCCAAACGAATCTGTGGCCACAGACGAAAAAGATGAGTCGATACGATGGCAATCGGATACCTCGGAATGATGCAAAGGTCGAAAAAAAGCTCGGCAAGCGACAATTCAACACACGAGTAAAAGAAGTAGCAAAAAATTCCCTTCTCATATTATTCGTCAAATATACATCGTAAAGCCATTGAGGTCAAGGGAGAAGGACAACTGAAAGGCGAGCTGATGTGACAACTATCGGCGACCAACGGACGACGTCAAAAAAAAAAAAAAAAAGGAAAGAAAAAAAAAAGAAGAGAGGAAGAAAAAAAGAAAAGAAGAGAAGTAGAGAGAAGGGAATACAACAACAACAATGGTAAAGGAAAGAAGTTCGGCAGACAACAATCGACGCAAAGCGCGAACGAAGTAACAAAATCTCCTTCTCATTTCTCGATTAACAAGATGTACGTTACAAGACCCGGAGGGTCAGAAAAAAAAAATATTATTACAAGACTCGAAAGGGATACACCGGAGGCCACTTCGAGCTGTAGACTTCTCTTCCTGGTTCTATCCTTCCCAGCAGTATTTTTCAGTACGTGTGACAAGCCTCTCGGCTCTCACCCCTCACCTCGTTCCGCTCCACCTCCGAAATTCCAACCCTAGGGGGAAAAGGATGGGATAGATTCCAGGGGGCAGCAAGGGCAACGGCAGCGACGACGATGACCTGTTTCAAGAAGAACCAGAATTACCCTGGAGGCAGCGGTGGCGCCGAAGACATGCGCCACCGCCATGTGCTCCATGGCAACCACCGTCCTGGGTGTTCCGGTAAGGTCAGCATACGCTACTTCCACCGTCCCCGCAACAAGTTCTGCTGCCCCACTGTCGGCGCCGACCGCTTCTGGTCCCTCGGCCCCGGCGACATCAAGGATCCCGCCACGGCTTGTGACGAAAGTCTGCCCCCTTAACTGGTGTCGCCCCGTTCGGCTACTCCGAAGTTCTCAGGCGGAACGTCTTCACCGGTTGTCCCCGTTATTAAACCCCTATTGTTGAAGGAATTCTCCCTTGAGCCCCAGTTAAGGCGGCGGGAACCCTCAGCGACAGTTTGACAACCGGAGAACTCACATACTGCTGTTCTCCTCCTTGCACTCTTCTTAGTCTGTGACATCATCTTGAGATTGGCCTCCAGGGTGGAGGCCCCAGTAGGGGAACCCCTTGGAGAGACTCGGGGGACTGAAAATGGCGGAGAGCCGGCGGAGATGGCAAAGACCGATGCGAAAGACGCTCGGAGTCGGAAGGGGCACCGATGGAGTGTCTGAGTGGCTAAGCTCTCAAGCGAAAGAAGGATGTCGTGAAGTCCCTGGAGGAAAGGTGGGGGCTTAAATAGGCAACGGAGCCTGGTGCAGTTATGGTGGCAGGTGTCCCTAGGCCAACCAGTGCCCACCACATGTCTCGCGTGTCCCACTCACTGTGACCTAGGGTTGACCATTCGCGGACTTTCATGGCACGACGCTTGGGATCACGTCCCAGTGGGAGTTTCGAAAAGACTCTTCAGGTCGCCCTAACCGAAAAAAGACTCCAGCACGCGCACATTTAATGACAAAATATCTGGGGGCGATCGTGCATAGGATTCAAGAGGATAACTTCGGCTGCGAAAATTTCTCTGTACTTCCTTCATTCGAAATTCGAACTCGAAAGTAGGGGGACTGATGTTGGGTATAAAATAGCCCCCAGCCAAAGTTCGTGATGGGAGTGACCCTCCGGGGATCCAACTGACTTTCGACCTCTGGCAACATCTCTTCGAACCTCCCAGGCGGTCGAGCCTCCGCCACACTCTCAAGTTTTGCCGACGGACAGGACCCCGCCAGCGTCGACCGGATTCTTCACGACGTCCAGACTCCTACGGGAGCCAGACTCCATCCATGACTTCACCTGCAGGCTCTGCCCGGACTCCTACGGGAGCCGAACTCCGCCGATGACTCCCGTTGCAGGTAAACTTCGTCCGGACTCCTACGAGAGTCGGACTTCATCCCTGATTCTAATTGCAGGTAAACTCCATCCGGACTCCTACGGGAGCCGGACCTCGCCCACGACTTCATCTGCAGACTCCGTCCGGACTCCTACGGGAGCCGGACCTCGCCCACAGCTTCATCTGCAGGCTCCGCCCGGGCTCCTACGGGAGCCGGGCCCCACCCATGACTTCACCTGCAGGCTCCGCCCGGACTCCTACAGGAGCCGGACTCCGCCCATGACTTCACCTGCAGGCTCCGCCCGGACTCCTACGGGAGCCGGACTCCACCCATGCTCCTATGGGAGCCGGGCCCCACCCACGACTTCACCTGCAGGCTCCGCCCGGACTCTTACAGGAGCCGGACTCCGCCCATGACTTCACCTGCAGGCTCCGCCCGGACTCATACGGGAGCCGGACTCCGCCCATGACT
>NC_025998.2:110390344-110397844 GCF_000442705.2 Elaeis guineensis
AACAGGCTGATGATTGGCTTTGAGACACTATTCCCAACAATCTCCCACTTGGCCTAAAGCCAATCGGTGCAGTATCTAATACCCATCTTCGATTTGAAGTCGTCGAACTCCTTCACTGCAATGGCTTTAGTGAATGGGTCGGCCAGATTTTTCTTCCCATCGATCTTCTGAAGATTGACGTCACCTCTATCCACGATCTCCAGGATAAGATGGTAGCGGCACAGAATATGTTTTGTCTGCTGGTGTGCCTTCGGTTCTTTCGTCTGAGCAATGGCTCCAGAGCTATCACAGTAGAGCAGAACTAGACCAACAAGGGAGGAAGCTACTCCGAGCTCGGTGATAAATTTCTTCAGCCACACTACTTCTTTAGCAGCATCTGATGTAGCGACATACTCTGCCTTGCAAACTGAATCAGCCACAGTGTGCTGCTTGGAACTCTTCCAGTAGACAGCTCCACCATTAAGGATAAAAATAAATTCCGACACACTCTTGCTGTCATCATGATCAGACTGAAAACTAGAGTCTGTAAACCCTATAAGTCTCAAGTCCGATTCACCATAAACAAGCCACTGGTCCTTGGTATTTCTAAAATACTTCAAGATGGTTTTAACAACCTTCCAGTGATTCTCTTCTGGATCAGATTGGTATCTACTCACTACCCCTAGTGAGTATGTCACATCTGATCGTGTACATGTCATGGCATATATGATAGATCTCACTACCGAAGCATATGAAATTCTACCCATACGCTCTCTCTCTTGAGGTGTTGTCGGACAATCCCTCTTCGAGAGAGAAATTTCATGGCCTATCGGTAGATAGCCTTTCTTGAAATTCTCCATGCTGAACCTCTTCAGCATAGTATCAATGTACGTGGACTGGGATAAGCCAAGCAACCTTTTAGATCTATCCCTATAGATCCTCATCCCTAGGATGTAGGAAGCTTCTCCCAGATCCTTCATGGAGAACTGTGACGACAGCCAAATCTTTATTCCCTGTAATGCAGGGACATCATTCTCGATTAAGAGAATGTCATCCACATACAATACAAGAAATACCACTACTGGACCATTAGCCCACTTATAAATATAGGGCTCTTCTCCATTCTTAACGAAGCCATACATTTTGATCGTCCTATCAAAATGTATGTTCTAACTCTGCGATGCCTGCTTAAGTCCATAAATGGACCTCTGTAGCCTGCATACCTTAGACTCATCTGTGGATGTGAACCCTTCAGGTTGTATCATATACACCTCTTCGTCTATCCCCTATCAAACTGTCTTCACATCCATCTGCCAGATTTCATAGTCCAGATGGGCAGCTATCGCAAGCATAATCCGAATAGATTTGAGCATTGCCACAGGAGAAAATATCTCATCATAGTCTATACCATAACGTTGATGATATCCCTTGGCAACCAGATAGGCTTTATAGGTCTCCACCTTTCCGTCTGTGCCCCTCTTCCTCTTGAAGACCCACTTACACCCTATGGGTTTTACTCCTTTGGGTGGGTCAACCAATGTCCACACATCGTTGACCTTCATAGACTCCATTTCGGATTTCATGGCCTCTAGCCATTTCTCAGAGTCAGGTCTCTGCATTGCATCCATGTAAGTGATCGGATCCTCATCATTTTCATCAAGTTCGACAGGATCGCTGTCCCAGACCAAGAAACTATAGTATCTGTCCGGTTGACGTGGTACTCTACTAGACCGCCTTAAGGGTGCAGGAACAATGGGCTCCGGATCTGATCTAACCAAATTCGATTCAAGTTCAGCAACTTATGTCGATTTTTCCACCTACCGAACTTCCTCAAGTTCGACCTTAGAGGCAACAGTCCCTTCACCAAGGAACTTCTTTTCCAAAAAGATTGCCTTAAGGCTGACAAACACCTTTTGCTCATCAGCTAGGTAGAAATAATACCCTTTGGTCTCTTTTGGGTACCCTATGAAATAACACTTGTCAGATCTAGGTCCAAGCTTGTCCGTAATTAAATGTTTAATATAAGCCGGACACCCCCAAACTCTAAGGTGCGAGAGTACTGGCTTACGTCCTATCCATATCTCATATGGCGTTTTGGTTACAGACTTACTAGGAACTCTATTTAGAAGGTAACAAGTCGATTCGAGTGTATATCCCCAGAGGAAGATCGACAGACCAGCAAACCCCATCATGGATCGAACCATGTCCAATAAGGTTCGATTCCTCCTTTCAGACACACCATTATGCTGTGGTGTTTCAGGAGGAGTCCACTGAGAGAGAATCTCATTCTCCTCAAGATATGTCAGAAACTCATTGGAAAGATATTCACCTCCTCGATCAGATCGAAGAGTTTTAATATACTTTTCAGTTTATTTTTCTACCTCATTTCGGAATAATTTGAACATTTCAAACGACTCTGACTTATGCTTCATTAAGTAGACATACCCATACCTCGATAGGTCATCTGTGAAGGTTATGAAGTAGAAATATCCACCTCTTGCACTTGAGCTCATGGGTCCACATACATCAAAATGTATCAGACCCAAGAGTTCACTGGCTCGCTCACTTTTTTCAGTAAAAGGTGATTTGGTCATCTTCCCAAGAAGACAGGACTCACAGGTTGGAAGTGATTCACAATCACCAATTTCAAGAATTCCTTCTTGAGCCAACCTGTTTGTCCTGTTCTTATTGATATAACCTAGTCTATAGTGCCAAAGGTAGACTTCTGACATATTTTCCATTCTAGGGCGTTTACCAGAGGTTTGAACCACATTAACAGGCTGTGATAGTAAGTAAATTCCATTATTTAGTTGTCCAACAAACATTGTAACACCATTCAAAATGATATTGCAAATATTTTCTTTTATTAAAAATTCATAACTGTTCATGGCCAAAAGGCCTATAAAAATAATATTTAATAAAAAACTTGGATAATAGTGACATTCACTGAGAATTATATTACGAGAGTTGATTACAAGGTTCATGATTCTTAAAGCTAGAACTGAAACTTTTCTTCCATCTCTAACGTTCAAGAACCTCTCTTCTTCATCAAATCTCCTACTGACCTGCAGACCTTGCATCAAATTACAGATATGATAAGGGCTTCCGGTATCTAATACCCAGGCAGTAGTATCACAAATGAAAAAGTTGCAAGGTGTTATCATATAATTACCTTGCTTCTTCTTCAGCCTGTTCGGATTCAGGGAGGCAATGTATAGAGGACAGTTCCTCTTTCAGTGCCCCTGCTTCTTGCAAAAGAAGCACTCTGTCTGGCTTTGGTCGGGCTTGCGCTTCTTGGTCTGACTTTGTACAGACGTCCCAGCATGCGGCTGCACCTTCTTGTTCTTCTTCTTCTTATTCTTCTTCCCTTTCTTAAAGAGTCGACGACCAAAAGAAGACCCTCCCACAACATTCATTGACTCCTTATGGAGCTGGTGATCCTTCTCAAAGTTCTGCAGTAACCCCAACAAGCCATGGTAGTTCACTGCAGGCTTTGTCATCCGAAAATGAGTAAGGAAGGGGAGGAAGGACTTGGGCAAAGAATTAAGGATCGCATTCTTACCGAGCTGTTCGTGCAAGGGAAAGCCCAATTTACTTAGGCGCTCAATCATTTCGATCATGTACAGTATATGATCAGTGACTGAGGCCCCATCCCTCATCTGAGCATTGAAAATGGCATAACTAGTTTTGTGCCTTTCAACATCGTCAGGCGTGCCAAAGGAGTCGTTCAACATTTGAAGCATCTCCTGCGGCTGGGCATTCTCGAACCTGTGACTGAACTTATCATTCATTGCCGCCAGCATTATGCATCGAACGATGGTGCAGTCGTTGAGCCACTTCTGATAAGTATCTCAGACCGTCCCTCTAGCATTCGGGGCTGGCTCCTCAGGTGTCGGATATGTTACTACATAAAGGATCCGTTCATGCTCAAGGATGATTTTCAATTTTCGATACCAGCTATTGAAATTAGGTCCCATGAGCTTGTCATTATCTAATAATGATCAGAGTGACAGGGTAGTGGCCATAGCTGCATAAAGAAAAATCAGACCTTTATTAGTATATAAATTATTAATACTAAAGACTTAGACTTTAGTCTAAAATTTTTCTCAATATTTTTACGAACTGGTAGCCTCAACCTTCAATTCGAGGAATTACTTTAATTCCTTAGTGGGTACTAGAATCCACACAGACTACACACGAGCCCAACTTTGGTTGGTCAATCCATGTGCATCTATGGGTAGGTTCATAACCAATTATTTCTCTAAACAACTTCTAGTAATTAATTTTGCCCCAGAACCTAATCAGTAGGCTTTGGCCTCCATTGAAAAGATCTGGTTAGGTCCAACCATTAACATGACTTGATTTAATGAATCGGATCAATAAATGATCAGGCCCGACTTTGGCCGACCAACCTGACCACCATCAGAAAGACTCAACCAAATGATCATATTATGAATGATAATTCTATTAGTCAATAAGCACCAGGCCTTTGGGCCTCCAGTAATTATTAAACTAATGGACTCATTATCAGTCACTTAATGGGAGGCTATGACTTAGTTATCACTATAACTTAATCATTTTTAGAGACCTAATAATTTTTGAAGATTTTATTAAAGGATAGAAGAGAAGAAATTAACTAGCCAATTTCAATCCTCCCACTGACTTCACCAAGTCAGATTAAAAAAAGATTTAATTAAAGCTGGTATTAGGAGCACCTAAATCAGTCACACTGATTTACCTAATGACATGGGTGAGCCCTAATCACCGAGTGATCTAATCAAAATCTAACTCACCAGGTTGGCCAGGTAAGTGAGATCAGTGGTGAGGATATGCCATTAACTCGTCAGAGATCGAATCAATGCGAGTAGCTCCCACTTAAAAACCACTGGTCAGACTGCCGAACTTACCTTAGATACCAACCGGTTCATTAGTTTTAATTTGATCAACTTAGTAAATAGGGTTTTACCACGTAGCCATGAATTAAGTCTATCTTGGTCTAGTTAAAGACATGGACCCATTCAACTACAACTATTGGAGTTGAATCTAGAGTATCCTTGACCTAATCTAATTCAACTTTTGATTAGATTTGATCAATTACTCTAATTTAGTCCATTTTTTTAAGCTAACCTTAGGTCTAACCCAATTATGGATCTAATCCATCTAACCCATTGACCTACAAGTTTATGCAATTGTCTTAGGTCTTAATTCATAATTTTAGACCAACTAGACAATACTTAATTCTTTTAATTAAGTCTTTGGACTGATGGGTCAGGGTTTGACATTTCGAAAATAATTTTTAAATTTGAAAGGTTTTATTTTCTATTCACCGAATGTGTTGACTCATTTCACAAACGGATCAGCATATTTCATAAACAACAATCCTATTGCTAATTACATAATAGAAAATAACTCAATCAAAATAAATCATGAATATTTCTTTAGATCTAATCTAACATATTCATGATAAATTTTATAATTGAACCTTTACAATTAAATCTTTTTGCTATTTTGTCTGCATGGGATATAATCACATCGGCACCCCTACCGCCATAGGAGAACCCCATCGAATGGGAGGAGAGAGCCTTTAAACCCTTCTTTTCTCCTATGACTGGATGACCATGGCAATCAATCCAATTAGACTACTTGCTATTTGGATCAAGTATATCAAAATATACCATTTTCAAAATTTAAATTTCAAATTTTAAATTTTAAATTTCAAATTTTAAATTTTAAATAAATTTTAAATTTTAAATTTTTGAATTTCAAATTTTTAAATTTCAAATTTTGAATTTCAAATTTGAAATTTTAAATAAATTTTAAATTTTAAATTTTAAATTTTTGAATTTTGAATTTCGACTTTCAAATTTTAAAATTCAAATTTTAAATTTTAAATTTTAAATTTTAAATTTTAAATTTAAATTTCAAATTTAAACTTTTAGATTACTACTTAATCTATGCATGCAAATGTATATCATATTTTAGAACCTACTATGATACCATTTGAAGTGAATTTCAGTGCAGGGGTAAAATGATAATTTTAAAATTTTTTTAAATTTTTTTTAAAATTATAATTTTACAGTAGAAATTATTAATTAATCTAATTAATTAATATGTATTAACTCTATATAAGGATCTAAATATGATATATATAGCATGCATTTAAATTTAAAATTTAAACTTCTACAGTAAATATTTTACTGTTATGTGTTCAGAACACATTACCTTCGTACAGATAGTCATTCGCTATAGTCTGATCACCGTCGAGAAGGTCTGATTATTGCAATACAGCCACACAGTATGTTTGGCCTCTACAGATTATCCACATGAAGCTTTCGGTCTGATCAGCTCCTCACGAATGCTAGTTCATTATAGAATCCTTTCGACGGCTGATGCTGATTGAACTCCTTCGATCTTGATCTGTCGACTCTTCGAATGCTTTGGATTGTTAGTAAATATTCTTGAGAGGTTGATGAAGCTCTCCCTGAAATCTGGTGGGCTCACAATACTCGTAGCTCACCTTCTCACTTTTCGAACCTTAGGCAGAAATCCTAGGGTACTCACAGAAGAAACTTGTGCCCACTCTCTCTTTTCTTTTCTCTTCTTTTCTTTTCTTTTCTAATGCAGAAGTCTCTTCTCATGCCACCTTAACTCTCTAGGATCAGATGTGTACATGCCCCATCTTCTCTTCCTTTTTAAAACAGTGCAAGATGCATCTTTTCAGCGTTTTCACCATGTGAGAGGATAAAGATAGGTGGTTGCTCACTTGAATTCAAATCAAATTTGAATTCAAATGCTAAACCAACCAATCTTTATCCACTCTTGGCGTGAGAAGGGAGGGGTGTGGGCTTTTTTATGTGTGGAGAGTTTACACGAGAAACCTTTTCTCGTGTGAAGGAAGTGGCGCACAAATAGATAAGGTGGCGCATGGGATTAGTTATCCATTCAAATTCAAACTTCATTTGTATTTGAATGGCCAACCAACCATCTTTATCCACTCAGATGGCGCACACAGGTGGGGTGTGGAAGGCTTCTGCATGGGAGAAAATTCACGAGAACTCATTTCTCATGAATTCAAATGGACGCAGGATGAGGTGAGATGGCGCAGGGAGATAAGTCAAGGTGGTTTCAAACCTAATTGAACCAACCTTATCAAAATGGGTTAGGCACAATTAGACTTTGTTAAACCTAACACAATTAGGCTTAATTAGGCTCAATAAAATCTTAATCAAATCAAAAATTGACTAAGCCCAACCCCTGATCAGATCAGGGACCAAACCACCTCAGCGATTAGGTCAACTCTTAACCTAATCGGGTCAAACCCAACTGAATCTAATTCAATTGGACTTGATCTAAAATTAATTACTCAATCAAATTGAGTTAATTAGTGATCAAATTACTAATTAAACCTCTCATAAATACTGAGTCTAAATCTGATGGACAATCGGGCATCAAAGTCCATCGATATAAAACCCTGATCAAAGAGTCCCAAACCAGTGGGACTCTTGACCCCGGTACCCAAAA
>NC_025998.2:110405344-110407844 GCF_000442705.2 Elaeis guineensis
ATAGCTGAGGAAGTTGATAAACTCTTGAAAGCCGAGTTCATCAGAGAAGTCAACTACCCGAATTGGGTCTCCAATGTGGTTCTCGTCAAGAAGGCAAACGGCAAATGGAGGATGTGTATAGACTTCAAAAAGCTGAACAAAACCTGCCCGAAGGACAGTTACCCTCTGCCCAGAATTGATCAATTAGTGGATGCGACCCCGGGCCACGAGCTTCTCACTTTCACGGATGCATTTTTTGGTTACAATCAAATCAGGATGGCACCGGAGGACGAAGAAAAAACTACTTTTATTACTAATCGTGGTCTTTATTGTTACAGGATCATGCCTTTTGTCCTTAAAAATGCAAGGGCGACCTATCAACGATTGGTGAATAAGATCTTCAAAGAGCAGATCAGCCACAACATGGAGGTATACGTAGACGATATGCTTATGAAAAGCAAATCTACAAAGAACCACATCGCCGACCTTGAGGAGATCTTCAGCACCCTTCGAAAATATAAGATGAAGTTGAACCTGGCCAAGTGAACTTTTGGAGTAATCTCAGGAAAATTTTTGGGCTTCATGGTATCGGGGCGCGGGATCGAAACAAATCTAGAAAAGATCCGTGCCATCCAGGAGATGACCGCCCCAAAGTCAATAAAAGAAGTTCAGCGCCTTACTGGGAGAGTAGCAGCTCTGAATCACTTTGTCTCAAGGTCGGCCGAACGATGCCTACCTTTCTTTCAGACCCTCAAGCAGCCGAAGAACTTCTATTGGACCACTGAATGTTAGCAAGCATTCGAAGAATTAAAGAACTACCTCGGCTCACCTCCGCTATTGGCAAAGCCCAAACGCAGAGAGGAGTTGTTCTTGTACCTGGCGGTCTCTCCTGTGGCTCTCGCAGCAGTTCTGGTTAAGGAAGATGCAAAAATTCAACGGCCGATCTACTACATTAGCCGAGTATTGAGAGATGTCGAAACCAGGTATACTAAGTTAGAGAAACTAACTTATACCTTATTGATTGCAGCTCGAAGGCTCCGACCATACTTTCAAGGGCACACCATAACACTGTCCACCGACCAGCCGATCAAGGGGGTTCTGCATCGAGCGGATGCTTCCGGAAGGATAGCGAAATGGACAGTCGAGCTCACAAAATTCGATATCAACTATCAACCTTGGCCGGCAATTAAAGCCCAGATATTAGTAGACTTCATAGTGGAGTGCACTATTTTGGAAGAGGCCAAACTTGAACAAGGTGAAGCCAACAACTCAGGGTTTCAGTCGAACTCCCCTGAAGAAAGAACAGATCTCCCTGATGGTTTTTGGGCCCCCTACGTGGATGGTTCTTTCAACATATCAGGCGCGGTGCGGGCCTGATCTTAGTCAATCCAGAAAGAATTATTACGGAGTACACGCTGCACTTCGAATTTCCTGCGATAAATAACAGAGCAGAATATGAAGCTCTGATTGCAGGATTGAGGATCACCAAAGAGTTAGAAGTGAATCGGCTCCAAGTCTACAGTGACTCCCAATGGATAGTGGGATAAGTCAGCAGAAACTATGAAGCTCGGGAGGACAGTATGGCCAAGTATCTCAAAAAGGTAAAAGAGATCATACCTGCCTTCGGTAGCTTTGCCATCAAGCGGATTCTGACCTTCTCTCTAAGTTGGCTACACTGGCTCCGGTCGAACTACCCAAAGACTACTCATGGGGGAGACCCCCTTTGCCTTAGCCTTCAAAACAGAAGCCGTGATCCCGATCAAACTCAAGCTTCCATCGGTGCGAGTTGTGGCATTCAACGAGCAGCGCAACTCACAGGATCTCAAAGCCAACCTCGATTTGTTAGAAGAAAAGCGAGAGATAGCTCAAGTTCGGATGGCAGCCTACAAGCAGAAAGTAGCCCGCTACTACAACTCCTAGGTCAAAAGCAAAGCCTTCAGAGCGAAGGACTTAGTACTTTGGCAAACCGCTGTTTCACAACCATAGAACCAAGGGAAACTTGCCCCGAACTGGGAAGGCCCGTATGAATTCAAGGAGGTAGTCCGGTCTGGAACATACTATCTAAAAGAGCTCGAAGGACCAGGCCTTCTGCGACAGCGAAACTCAAAAAATCTACGAATGTATTACCGGTAACTTTGCCTTAAATGAAAGTTTTATATTTGCATATCCTTTCTTTTGGCATGAGCTTATAACGACAGGGAGCAGCTCCTTCAGACAATCGAAACTAAGCGTGTCAGGAACAAGAGAACCTCATCCCGACACAAACGAAGGCCCGATTATTAAGAGACCAGATGGGAGGAGAGGCCCTCTCAATGGTCCTTATGTGCCCCCACAGCCATGTTAGGAACAGGAGGAGAACCTCGTCCTAACATGAGCAAAGTCGAAGGTCCGGTTATTAAGAGACCGGATGGGGGGAGAGGCCCTCGCAATGGCCCTTATGTGCCCCCACAGCCATGTTAGGAACAGGAGGAGAACCTCGTCCTAACATGAGCAAAGTCGAAGGTTCGATTATTTAGAGATC
>NC_025998.2:110412844-110532191 GCF_000442705.2 Elaeis guineensis
CAGAGTTGATCTGATGGAGATCCTTTGATGCTTAAGTCATAAATCGATAGAATAATAGAAGAGAAAGAGTACATGAGAGGACAAGAATTGCCTACCTTGGGGGTCTCCTGGTTACTTCTATTTATAGATTGAAGTGAGAGCCATGAGAAGACAGAGTTGGAGGTCCCTCCGATTCCTTTTGATGCATCATTCTGAAATTTTTGGTCTAATTTTTTGGGATTGGGCGGTTATGGTTGCCTTATTCGGTCAGTAGTCAGCTGCTACCTATGGTCACACATTTTGATGGGATTGCACAGGAGTTTCCTATCAACCTTTCCAAATATTGAGATCAATGCAGGTGTTAGAATGGGTGTAGATTGGTGGCTTGTTACTCGTATTGTTGAAGATGAGAGTCGGCAACCAAACCACAGGTTGGCAACATAAGTTGGGATTGGAGTCTGATGCATAGAGTGTTGAAAATTATGCCTTAAAGTCAATCATCAGCTCATTGATGGTTAAGCCAATTATTGTAATTGTATATGAATTGTTAAAATAACAAATATTATTTAGTTTTCTCATCACTCTGTGTACATCTTATTTGAACTCCTATTTTGTGATGAAGTTCTTAGGACTATTTGAATCGATATAGGAGGATATATCGTTTAATCTTTAAACCTAGTTCAAGGTCAAATGATATGCTATTATAAGGATGATAGCTATATCAAGTGTAGGTCATTGTATGCCATGTGGGTTGGTTATCCTCTTAACTAAGAAGTGTGGAGATACTGGCATGGCATGCACGTGCGATGTAGGGGTACATCTTACTAAACGTGATCAACTGCTGAGCATTCTACTGTAAAGAGTAGCTCGCAAAGGATATGGGTATAACTATCCCTCTGATCTGAGATTACTATGGTGACTTGCAAGAAACTCACTGTGCTTTGGTACTGGATTATCTGAATTTATAATTCAATGATGAAAGATTTTTGGACATATTCAAGTACTTGCAAAATCGATGTGTAAGTCAAAATAAAATTGACCCCTCCGAATAAGTAGGAGTTAATGCATCAGTGTATTTTAATTCAATAAAACCTCAGTCGGGATAATCTATGTAATGGATTTGAAAGTTGAAATATAATGTGGATGATCTTTTTAGGGTTGACAGTTAAACCCTTGATCACTTTGAGCATTAGAGTCAAAGGGATGAATTATATGGTAACTATATGTCAATAGGTTCTTGAATGTTGCTTTGCAATCTTTCGATTTACCCAGATGTCGGGTATCATTGCTAGATGATCACTTTGATTAGTATAGAAAGATTATTCTTGTGCTACCGGCTTAGGTTCGAATCTATGGGTTCACACTCAAAAGAAGTTTCTGATAATCATATGGCTGGTCGACAATTAAGAATCATTCTAGGATATAATCATCAATTCGATTGATGATTAACCTTGTGCAAAAATTATAATAAATTAATTCACTAATTATTGATAAATTATAAGATGATTGATTAGTGATTAGATTACTAATTAACTCAATTTGATTGAGAATTAAGATTTGGATCAAATCTAATTGAATTAAATTCAATTTTATTTGACCCAATTAGGTTATGAGATGACCTAATCGCTAAGGGTGTTCGATTTCTGATTTAATCGAAACTTAAATTTGATTAATTTTTGATTTGATTAGAATTTAATAGAGGCTATTTGTTACTTAATTGGATTAGGTTTAATGGTCTAATTGGGTCTAACCTAATTTGGTTGGATCGAGAACCTAATTGGATAAGAATTTGAATTCGAATTGAACCAACCCATGCGCCACCTCTTCTCTGCGCCCATTTTTTTCTTCACACAAGAAAGGTTCTTATGTAAATTTTTTCCACACCCAGAAGTACTTTGTTGCCCCTTCTCTGGTTCCTTTTGAATGAGAATAAGTTGGTTCTTCATTTCATTTCAAATCATTTGAAATTTGACTTGAAACAACCTTGCACTTATCCTTATCCATACCTTAGTGCCATCACCTTTGAAAGGCTGAAATTTGTGTGACAAATTATGATGTGAATGGCGAAAGAAATATCTCATGCCTTAGCTCTTTTGTGGTGCCTCACTTAGATAAGGATAGGTAGTTGAGTTTCAAATTCAAATTAGTTTGAATTTGAACTACATCTAACCATTTCATCCTTATCCCTTTACCTCTCCATGCCACCTTAAAATCTCCTTTCATTTTGTGTGACAAAAGGACTGAATTTTACCATGAAAAATCTCTTCTGAGAGAGAGGAGGCATGAAACAAAGAGGGGGTGGGCTTCTGTGCGTGAGAAACAGAGGTAGAGACCTACCTCTTTGGGTGTGAGGTCTAGGGTGGGTTCTAAGATTTCGGCCCTAAATTTTTGTGTGAGAAGAAATACAAGAGGATCTTGTTCTAATCTCCCACACCACCATCTCCTCATGTAGCTCCATCCTCTAATCTGAAAGAATCTGGGTGATCCAAAGAAAGAAGCTTATTCCAATCATCCAGTGTCTTCTGTGCGAACTAGTACTCTCGAAAAGGATGATCCGATCAGAACTTCGAGTGGACAACTTGTAGAGGCCGAACGAGTAGTGTGGCTGCTCGATATCAGAAAGAATCTTGTATCATATCTATCAGTAGTGGTGATCATTGATTCATGCAAAGATAATGAGTTCTGAACTCATCTGATTAGATCTAACGGTTAAATCTGATCTAGAGATCGATGTGATCAATGCAATTTTTTCTTTATATCAGATAATTTTTGTATAAAAATTTCATATCATAGATCCTTAATAGATAGTTTAGATTTGATCTAAAGCATACATAGAAGATTAAAATATTTAATCTATGATCTTTTACTGTGCAAAATTTTAAAAATTCATACTTTGAACTATCAATTTTCCTTCACAGAGGCTATAGATGACAAGGGTCAACGATTGGGGTGTTGTTCGGTGATCAATGTAAGCATCAGTAGTCGATCCATGGGTCGGCTATGATTGAAGTCTATCCATATCTTTGGTTTGGGTACTAGAGTTCTACTAATAACATACGCCCCCTACTCCCAAATCTAAGCTAGGATCGGGCACAAGAAGTACGAATGAGATTGTGTCCATCAAAGACATGTGTTGTATCTCCATTATTTTGGTAGAATGACGTGCCTATAGCTTTTGAACTATCACATCAGAGAGTTGGTGAGATCTGCAAAGAGATGTTAGGCGAAGAGACGTCAAATGGTGGTTATTAAAGATTTCGCCAGATTTGAGGCATCGCGCATACCTTTAGAGATATGCCTATAAATGCACCTCTTGGAGAAATGATTTTAACCCATTTGGTTTCGTGGTGGCTATCCAGCAATTTTAATTGAATCAACATGGGATCAAGGGCTATCCATAGTTTTTATAAATAGGAGTATCATTTTCATTCTATTTTTTTTCCTCGTTGTTTCCCTCATTGCCTTCTTCTTCTTTATGACTGTAGTGTCTCTCTGAGAAGGTTCAAGGCACCATTATCAACCATCAGTCATCCTCTCGTAGAGCGATTCTCGATCATGCAGGTTGATCTTTTAGAGCTCTTCTCCATTCATTTTTCAGTCTATTCTTGCTTTCTTTGTGTACCCGCTCGTTGCTTTTTCTTCGTCTCTACATTTCTCCCCTCATTTTCTTCTTGAGTCCAGTCTTTGCCTGTTAACCCTAGGATGAGTAGATTAAGGAAAGAGATGGTGAGAGCATCTTTCGATCCTCCATCAGGAGGCGACCCTAGGGAGTTGGATGTCGGGCACAAGGTTGAGGATTTCGTGCCTGGATAATACCATTCGACACTAGACCTAGATGATCTCAGCTTGCTTCGGGCCCAATTTGGGATCCCATCTGAATTCAATTTAAAACTCCCGGATCCAAGTGGCAAGATCTATAACCCTCCCCTTGGTTGGTTGCTCTATACGAGAAGTTATTCAGGGATGGTCTTAGACTTCCTCTTCTAGTTTTTCAACATGGCCTTGAGTTCTCTTGGGGCTTCATCATTGGTTTCTTGGCTACTTGTTTTTTGACTGAGAGTCCACCATCCATATCCTTATACCAATGATTAGTGGTATGTCTTCCTCCAAAAGAAGGTTTTTGCTTTGATTTGAGGTGCCCCTTCATCTATTCATGCTTGGAAGGGGTGCTTCCTTTATGCTTTCTATTCAGCCATAGCAAACTGGAAATTTGCTTGCTAGGGCCAACCTAGGGAGTCTACCCTCTGAGCTCCTATACTAAGGGATATAGATATTCAATGCTTCAATACATTGTGCAGGTACAAGTTTCTGTCATTGTTAGAGTTGCTATTGGAGCAAACTCTCTTCAATGTCAGCTCAGCCCAGCCGACCCCTGAGATAAGGATCAGACTGGCTGATCCATTTTTCTTCATTCTTTGTCCTTTCTTTTCTTTCTTATTTTTTTTACTTGCTTTGGTTTGGTATAGAAATGAAGCCTGAAAAACTTGAGGAGTTGAAGAAATTGAACTTGAAGAAGAGAAAGGCCTTGGGCTTGACCTCTGGTGTGACTGATCCAAAGAAGCAGTGTCAAGCTCTAGCTACTCAAGCAAAGCAACCCATCAAGAATGATCCTCCTCCAACTAGGGTGGTCCTAGCTTCCCCAATGCACGTTTGAGGGCTAAGAGTTCACTCGCCGCCTGCAACTTCAGGTCATGCCCCACAGGCCTCAGCCCCACCTTCCCAAACTAAGAGGGTCGGCTCAGAACCAGCTTCCTTTCAAGTCGAGGATTGATGACTTCTTCGGTCTCACCATTGAGCTCCATCTTGGGGAACCATCAGGTGGCTTATGACCAGATTCAGAGTATTCTCCTTTCAATGGACATCGAATAGTTAGAGGGTCAAAGTTTGGGCATCCAGCAGAGGGATGCCATTTATTCTTTTATTTGGGTAAGTTTCTCTGAACCCTTTTCTTTTTCATATCTTTAGCAGCTAACTTGCTTGTTTTTGTAGCTCACTCACTACATCACCTTATTTATCAATTTTATAAAGATGATAAGGTCGGAGGTCTCCAACATCCATAAGGAGGTCGAGATCCTTCGATCGTGAGCTGACAAGGCTGAAGGTAAAATGAAGCACCTTAAAGAGGCACTAGAGAAGATTAAGGCTATATAGGTGATGACCAAGGTGAAGAAGGCGACGGTCGAAGCCGCACGGAAGAAGGCTAAAGCTATGCAAAAGAGAGCTGGACCTACATGGAACAGGGTTGAAGCAGAGCTTTAGTAGGAGAAAGAAAAGCATCAGGCAACCAACGAAAAGATTGTCGATGTGGGTCTACTGGCGGTCAAGGCATTCCAATCTTCTTTAGAGTATACCAAAGAGAAGGTCAATTTCATTGAAGAAGCCTTCTTCATGGGGTAGGATATGCTTTGCCAGATGATAACCGTCTACCTGCCTGAGTTAGACCTCTCCTTTCTAGATGAGGATGAGGTAGGTGAGGACCAACCTCTGATCGAGCCAGCGATTGAGGAACAACCCTAGCTAGGGTCCATGATTGCCAAGGAAGTCCACCCTAGCCAAAGCCAATAGTCATGGAGGAAACTTTTGGGACTACGATGAGAGTTCCCACAGATTCTTCAGAAGCTTCTCAGCTCGAGGTTATCAACACCTCTACTTAGGCTTTTTGTAATCCTTTTGTTTTCTTATTTTATCTGTCATATAAAGATGGATTTTTTTATTTAATAAAAGGATATTTTACCTTTAGGGTTTTTCTTTTGATTTTTGTCATGTGTTTGCTATCTCTCTACGCAGTCTAATCAATATGAGCATTATGGTTGTATGATTGTTTATCATCATGTGAGACCCTTACTATGGGCCATGGTTTTGCCTATTAGGGGTTGCATCAAGGCTCTTGAAAAAGAGGCTCGTGAGACCAAGAGGAAGGCTTTTGAAGCAAGTAGAAAGGCTTCGGAGAGAGAAAAAACTTGCATCGATGCTCTCACAAAAATAAAGCACCTTAGAGAAAACATCAGACGGATGAACAAGTCATACTCTTCGGAGAAAAAGCACCTAGCTGAAGTTTGCATGAAGTTAGATGAGGCTGTAAAGGAAGCGAGATGGGGTGCTACTGAAAGAACTGTCCAATCCTGCCATGAACTTCACATGGCTTTGGAGAGGATCGCTTCCTTGGAACACTTTATGAATTTCGATAAGGTGGTTAAGGAGGCAAGATGGGGTGCTACTAAAAAGGTTGTTTGGCTTCAGAATGAGTTCTTGATGGCACATAAAAGAATCACCACATTGGAGCATCTGATCAGTGGAGAAAGGTCAACATTAGCAGATCTTCTGTTGGAACGGCGGCAAGCAAGGAAGCGGCCAACTTTGTTAAGGGCAAAGTCAAGCGAATGGAGGCAAAGTTTGTCACGAACTAGGTTGGGCTCATTCATGGGGTGCTAAAGTTATCCCTGACAGCTTACCAACTTGGCTTTAGGAAATGCAAATCCCTAGCTATATGGCTATTCATCGAGATCAATGTCAATCTCCTCAAGGGACTACGTCCCGATGACTCAGAGCTTCCCACGGTCATCGTTAGCATGGCAAACGGTGATGATGTGGGACCTTTGTAAGTGAGGGATGATCCAACTCTCGAGGCCTAGGGTCTACCATAAATTTATATTTTTGTTTGCTAATTTGGCTTTGTAAATTGCATTTTTGCCATATTGACTTGTAAACATCATAGTCGATTACTCCAACTTTTGAGATTAATAAAATATTATTTTGTTCTTATTTGCCCTGTCTTTGTCTTTTGTTCCTATGGCTTGAGTTTTACATCATCATAGTGCATTTGTTGGTTGATTGTATGACTCTATATTGTTAGGACAGCTGTTAAGGGTGCGTTACTAAGAAGCTCTTTCCTTAAGCAGCTTAGGCTCTCTTTAAATTGGGCATGACTCGAGATCAAAGGATTTCTCACTACATTTTGGGACCCCAAGGTTCAGCTTACCCCTTGATCGCCAAAGTCGTTATGTGTCTTTGTAGTTATTTGGAAACAAATTGCTTTGGGGAACTCATCATGACTATATTTATCTTGGGATGAAGTATTCTTTTTATGGCTATATTCATCCAAAAATGAAGCACCTTCAAGGAACTCATCGTAGCTATATTCATCTTGGGATGAAGCACCTTTCTCATGGTTATATTCATCCGAAGATGAAGCACCTTCAAAGAATTCATCATTGCTATATTTATCTTGAGATGAAGCATCCTTCTCATAGCTGTATTCATTCGAAGATGAAGCACCTTTGAGAAACTTATCATGGTTATATTCATCTTA
The DNA here is from genome assembly GCF_000442705.2 of Elaeis guineensis. Taxonomy (NCBI): domain Eukaryota; kingdom Viridiplantae; phylum Streptophyta; class Magnoliopsida; order Arecales; family Arecaceae; genus Elaeis; species Elaeis guineensis. The sequence continues at coordinate 110,420,133 of NC_025998.2, forward strand.
GGATGAAGTGTCCTTCTCGTGATTATATTTGTTCGGAGATAAAGCACCTTCGAGAAACTCGTCGTGGCTATATTCATGTTGGGATGAAGTGCCCTTCTCGTGGCTATACTTATTTTGGACTGAAGCATCTTTTTTGTGGCTATGCTCATTCGGAGACAAAGCACATTCAAAAAATTTATAATGGCTATATCCATCTTGAGATAAAGTACCATTCTCGTGGATATATTCATCTGGAGATGAAAGATCTTCGAGGAACTCATCGTGCGGTCGAGATCTCCATTGTTCTAGATGGGCTGGTAAGGATCTTTATTTATCTGCAAGACTTTGTTAGAAAAAGAAAGACTTTATTAAGAGTACTTATTACTTTCATTGGTAATACATTCGTAGGTTGTCCGAATTTTGAGATTGTTGCAGTGGGGTTCCATCTAGTTGCTTTAGGTAATAAGTTTCGGGTCTATGATCTTGTCCACTTGATAAGGACCTTTTTAATTGGGAGAAAGCTTTTCAATTCATTCAGTTGAGATACTTCAGCTTGTTGCAGCACTAGATCGTCAACTGTGAATTCTTTTCCATGGATATGGGAGTTGTGGTACCGTGCAATCCTATGTTAATAGGCCACCACCCTAACTCAAAATTTTTTTTGGAGCTCTTCAAGTATATCTAGGTTTGCTCGAAGTAGTTCTAGATTATTTTAATCATTGTAGCTTTCAACAAGTAAAGAGAAAAGTCTGATCTCCATAGAGATAATTGCTTCTATTTTAAAAGAGTGGCTGAAAGGGGTTTCCCTAGTGGATATTCTTTATGTAGTTCAATAAGCCCAAAGTATGTGGTGAAGCTCATTGGCCCATGATCTCTTGGAATGATCTAGCCTGAATTTTAAACCCTATAAAAAAGTTTGATTAGTGACCAGCCTCCCCATTTGCCTAGGGGTGGCCTACTGATGTGAAGTAGTGAGAGATGTCTAGGTCCCGACAAAACTCAATGAATTGATGTGTCGATGAACTGACGATCGTTATTTATTATCAACATTTGCAGGAGACTGAATCGATATATGATGGACTTCTACATGAATTTCTTTACTTTAGCTTCAGTGATGTGGGCTAAAGGTTCAGCTTCTATCCATTTGGTAAAGTAATTAATGACGATAAGTAGGAACTTTCATTGACCCAATGCTTGAGGGAACAGACTGAGGATGTGTTAGATGTATGTCCTAGAAGCCAATCTAACTGATACATTATATTTTTTTTAGGACATAAATTTATACTTGACACATTTATTTATTAATAAAATTGGATAACTTTCTATTCCACTCTTGTTATATGTCCTTGAATCATCCAAAAAATTAATTAGATGATGGCATATATTCTTAAGAGTTGAAAATTTGAGACATGTGTCATTGATGATTAATTTTTAAATTGCTCCCAACTGATGGATCATCACAGAGATGGTGAGTGATCCGGTGAGGTTGGTGCATGGATCGCTTCTTTTAAGATAGATAAGTCTTAAGTCTACAGTGTGAAAATACTAAGCGAGAGTGCAAGTGATTTTTAGAGAACAACGGTACTGAGTGTGATCAAAATAAGAAGTCATTTGGATGTTTACTCACTCGTCAGTGACATTCTCGATGCTGTAGTTGTGTGAGTAGTTCTTTGATCTATGGTGTCTCGACTATTTATAGTGAGGTTACTGTAGTTTGACTACATATTTATTTGATCTTCTAGTCATGTGGATCCTCGTGATGTATGTTGGCGATAGTAGGTTTGCTGTAGGAGTAGGGTGTGTACTTAGAAGAGATCTATTGATCTTAGTAGTTGAGGAGTAGTCTTATGTGATTTATGAAGTGAGTTTTTAAAGATCATGACCACGATGATGTGATTAATGAACAAAGATTTTCATGAGAAATCATGAATTGAACACAAGCTTAAATCTTACATATGTCGGACAATGGGGTTTAACGAGCTTTTCATAACTTTCATCTTGTCAGAACTCACGATAGAAGAACTGAATTATACGTTAACTACACCTAAAGGTTCAACTCTTCTATTCTACTTAGTTGACATCACCAGTGGATTGTGAGATCTACAAAAATTGATTGATAGTCAATAATTCTCATTGGATGAGTTGAAAATATTTCAATCTATTGCAAAGAGTTTCAATGATATTCATGATGGAGATCATGATATATCTCATAACTGACAAAATAGAATCTATGAAATCACACAAAATTTTTTTTGACTTGATCAAAAAATTAGATTGTGAATTTGATTCACAGATGAATCCAGTTATTAATTTGATTGATGATTGGACTAAGTTGTAAAAGATACAAGAGAGGATTTACTAAAGATTAGTAAGTTAGAGGAAGAATAATAAGGAATTATTGCTGAATTAGTCATTAATTATTTGATTTGATCATTTAATTAATGATTAAGCTTTATACAAATTATATTAGATTTAATTTGGTTCAAATTGGGTCTATTTCTAGTCGAATAAGAATTCGACTAAACCTAATTCAATTTGGTTAAAAACTAATATAGAATAAGGTTAGGAGATAAGTTTCTAGTTGGATTGAGACTCTCTCTCCTCTCACATGCCATATGAGCACTGACCGAAAGGACCAAGGGGTCGATGCCCCTTTTCCTTTTAAGCATGTGCAGACGTAAAAGGGGAGAGAGAGGGCATGACCAAGGTTTCGCACACCCCCTCTAAGGTTCTCTCTTTTCTTTCTCTCTTATCTCTCTATCCTAATCTATCTCAAAGTTTAAATTTGATTTAAATCTTTGAAATTTGAATTTGATTCGATTTAATAGGATAGATAGATAAGGGATTGGGGTCTATAAATAGGACCAAGTTGAGAAGATGCCCTATCTAATCATAAGATCCATCTCCCCTTTTCCCTTGTTGCCGCCCAAAGAGTAAGACCCTCTTCCTCTCTCGTTCATCATCTTCTTCCTCCTTCTTGAGAAGAAAAAGGAAGAAGCCAGATTTGATTTGAAGAGAGAAAGATCTGCAAGGGAGCTAGTACCCTGATGGTCTTTGGATTCTTTTGATCAGGATCAGCCCTGTGTAGGTACCTATAGAGGTCAGATGCATGTGCGGCTTCAAGAAATCTCAAAAGATATCCACGATTTTTAGATCATGGTGAAAATCACCAGCACAAAGGTAAAATTCAGATCTCAATAGAATAAATTTAGATCTTGTATATGTAATAATTTTTGGGTATGAGATATGATCTTTATGCATGCTAGTTAGATTAGATCTAATTAGATTTAAATAGTTTAAATCTAAAATTTCTAATGCTGCTTCATCTAAAGTGAAATTTTTAAATGTCTATATGCATATGAATCGCTATGAAATGGCATTTCCTTCAAGTGGTATCAGAGCGGTCATTATGTTGTAAGATTAAGATCAAGATTTTAGATCTAAAAATTTATTTTCAAGATCTAAAATTCTAAGTTTTATTCTTTAGAGGATTGATTTCAGATCTAAAAAATTATTTTCAAGATATGAAATCAAGAACAATTCTTGATCGTGCAATTATTTTTAGAACTGAAAATCTATTTTTGGATCTGAAATTCAGATTTTGAATCATCTAAAGATGGATTTCAAGATTTGAAAATCTATTTTCAGATCTGAAATTCAGATGTTTGATGTTGATATTAATGTGTTCTAGATCTAAAATTTATTTTAAGATCTAAAAAATCTAATATTCTCATGTTCATGAATCTAGTATTCTTATCTAATATTCATATGATCTAAATTTATTAGATCTGAATTTTATCTTTATTATATGATCATGCATGAGATAATGTTCATAGATAGAGACCAATCTTGATGTGATCTATGATGATATAGATATTTTTAAATTAATATAATTTGATTAAACATAAGATTATATTTTATAAGTCAATCTTGAATCATTCTGAAATAAGGTTGTCTTGGCATAACGATTAAAACCTGTTATGTTGGCAATTTATCCTAGGATGAGAAAAGATTGATGAGGTAAAACATCTTAAGAAATTAAACATGAACATAAGATCATTCAAATCTAGATTATGAGATAATCGTTAGGGTGTTTTCATGGATACATGTGGTGATCTTCTTGAATCACTATGACTCTTGAGAAAGGGTGTATCATGAATACACATAAATTGGTTTGCAATTGCAATCTGTGATAGCCGAAACCAATGGGTTGAACCAATTTAGAATTGATTGATTAATTGGTTCTAAGACAAATGATAGAATAGTGGTTACTTAATTAGGACCATTGCTTATGCATGGCAAGCCTCTCACCAATCTTGAACTTACCTGGCCAATTGATTGATTAAGTTCCATTGGGTGCCTAGTATTGCGTTCACCACATATGTTGCATTTGTACCATGGTTCCAGTCTTGGTGAACCAAGTGAGGAGCTTTCAATTAGATCCTTGGTAATTATAGATTTACATAAGATGTAAATTAAAATAATTAAAATGAATAGACCTAAATTAAATCTCCTCAATATATATTAAGTCTAATGGTCTTCTACCATTGTACATGTGTAGGCATCTTTCTAATGTTGATTATTCTTGGCTGGATACAGTGGTTCAGTTGCACCGAAGGCATGTAACTACTTTATTAGCATGAGATGTTGTAGGGTGAAGATAGGGTTGAGCCCAATATCTATCAGGTGAGGGATCCAATGATAGCTTTGTTCTTGCACTGAACTATGGATCTAACTTAACTAAGAAATAGTATCAACATCTATCAGATGAGGCCTTCATGACTTAGAGACCGAATATCACTACAACATGCTTGAGAAGTATTGGACAAAAATTATACACTCATCAGTATGCATGCCACTAATATCTATCAGATGAGGTGCACGTACTCAGTGGGACCATAGCATCTATTTAAAATTTTAGTCGTGAAGGACTTTCATTTTTCTACCAGAGGAGTGCAAGAGGCTCAAAGAAATAGTTGGAGTAACATTTGTTTTAAAAGATCCTAAAATAAATTAAAAATCAAGTACAAAATTTAATTAGAATCTCTTTTCTCTGCAATTCACAATGTCAGCTTTCAATCCTTTAGCCCAAATTCTTGAAACCAACTGATTGACCAAAAATAACTACAAAGACTAGCTTAGAAACCTTAGAATAGTTCTAAACAAGAAAAAGATAGGTTATGTACTCGACTAGGAACCTCTTATTTTACCAAACCATCCAACTGCTGAACAAAAGATAGTATTCAAAAAATAGACAGATGATGACAATAAGGTTAAGTGCTATATCTTGGAATCAATATCTAATGAACTCCAATGTCAGCATGAGGATATGCAAACTGCCAGAGCTATGATAACTCACCTACAAAAGTTGTATGGTGAGCAGAGCCAGACTGTATGTTATGAAGTGTTTAAGAGACTCTTCAACATCAAGATGCATGAAGGGTGGTCGGTCTATGATCATTGTCTGATAATGATCAAAGATCTGAAAAAGCTCGAGAAGCTTGGCATAACCATGCATAAGAAATTATAAGTGGATTTGATTCTACAATCTCTTCCTAGTTTATCTCAATAGTTTATAGTAAACTATCACATGAACAAAATTGATAGTACTTTGCCTAACACTACAAAAAAATTAACTATTAACAATGACTAATTACCATCGCTAATAGTCAGTTTGTCATCGCTAATGCTATAGTGATGGCTTGTCGTCGCTAAAAATCCGACAGAAATATCTTAGTCGCTAATTACCATTATTAGCAATGGTAAAATTACCATCGCTAATAATGATAATTAAAGATGGCATTAGTGATGGCAGTGCCATCTCTAATAATTTTTTAATTTTTTTATTAAAATTTTAAAAAAATTATTAGCGATGGCTTGGCCATTGCTAATATCATTGCTAATATTTTTTTTATTTTTTTAATTAAAATTTAAAAAAACTATTAGCGATTGTAGTACCATCGCTAATACCATCGTTAATAATTTTTATTTTTTTTAAAAAAATTATAATTAAATATTTTAAAACTTATTTTATAATTATTTTTTAAAATCTATTATAAATAAAATAATAATTATTTAACATAATTATAAATAAAAAATTAATTATATTATATTAAAAATATAAATTTTATAATTTTATAAATCTACTTTACAAATTTAAAAATTACATGTATATAAAAAAAATAAGTAGCATATAGATGTAGCATCTCCATGAGTGAGTATGTTAACAAATTGAAATCTAAAAAATAGGTACAAGAAGAAAATATATTAGAAAAATTATGTATAGGCATGCAATGAAGATAATAAAATAGTACTGAGTGACATAAAATCAATTAGAATGATTATAAAAACTATAACATAGTTTTAATATGTAAAAGAGAAACAAGAGAATCATTAGATGCTAACATTAACAAAGATGGAGATTTTAATGACTTGCTAGCTCATGCATGCTTTTGATGTAATAAATAAAAAAATAATAATAATAATAATATGTATACAAATTGATGCTCAACACATCATAACTAATTATTCCACATCATCCAATGTTAATGCCTAAAATTAATGAAATATGAAGTTAATATGAATATCTAAGGAGTAAAATTTATCCTTTTCAAGGTCATCATAATCGGCATGGACAACAACAATCCTTCCAATAATGAAATTTGGTCCACTGAGAGAAATCTTTAAAAGAGAATAAACATGAAAGAGTTTAAAAGGTAGAAAGAATAATATCTTATTAAAAATATATTAAACATAAGAAAAAAGTAAACAACTTGCTTGTCAATAATGCTAAAATTAACAATCTCTAAAATATCAAACCAAAACCACATAAACATCTAGCATTCCAGTTACCAGCTATGCATGATGCTTCAGTAAACCTGCTCAAGCATAAGTAAAACACCACTTCTAATACCAAGTTGTCATTTTTAAATATTATGAAAACAACAATGCAGCATCATAAAGTGGCCATGACAAATAAATCATACTATCTTTATCAGTAGTCACATTTCCAAGATCACCAGCATGGTGGTTCTCATCTTCAAGTATCCCATGTTCCCTTCCAATCAAATTAAAATGCAGCCCTGCATTTGAAAAGAACATTAGAATAACCCACAAATCAAACACTTCAATCATAGATAATGTTGAATCTCAAAACAAGAGCTCGCTACTAGTAGACATGCAACCATTGGTGGTGTCACTAAGAGCATGAACATGGAATCCATGAAGCCTTTGAGCCTAGAGATGTTTGCAATTACCTTAGTAGGATCGCGGTCGGGGCTCGGAGAGGTGGGAGGCAGTCGGGGGCTCGGGGAGGTGGGAGGCTGCTGCAGGCATGCGGTCGGGGGCTCGGGGAGGCAGTCGGGTACTCATGGTCGGGAGCTCAGGGAGGCAAAAGGTGGTTGAGGTCTCATGACCAAGAGTTTGGGGAGGCGGGAGGCGGTCGGGGGCTCGGGGAGGCAGAAGGTGGCTTGGTGCTCACAGTCGAGGGCTCGAGGAGGCGGGAGGTGGCTGGGGGCTCACGATCGGGGGCTTGGAGAGGCAAGAGGTAGCCAGAGGCTTGAGGAGGGAGGAGGCGACCGGGGGCTTGGGGAGGCAGGAGGTGGTCAGGGGCCTGATCCAGGAAGGGGGAGGCAGCAGGGGGGCCCGATCTAGCAAAGGGAGGGGTGGGAGGCCGATTTGGTAAGGGGTGGTGGTGGGGGGCCGATCCAGCAAGGAGAGTGACGGGGAGAGGCAGCGAGGGGCCCGGGGGAAGGCGGCGGGGGGAGGGGGGCCAATCCAACGAGGGGAGGCGATGGGGGGCTGATTTGGTAAGGGAAACGGTGGGGGGAGAAGGGGGAGGCAGTCGATGGCCCGATCTGATAAGGAGAGGTAGTGGGGGGCCAATCTGATAAGGAGAGCGATGGGGGAAGAAGGAGGAGGCAGTCTACGATAAGGGGAGAGCTCGGGAAAGATGATACACACACAGAGAAGGGGGTGGGAAAAAATCAGGGCATGTGGGAAAGGGGGTGGGAGAAAATGAGGGTGCATGGAGAAGATAATAGGTGGGAAGGGGAAAGTTACTAGCGATGGCTAAATACCGTTGCTAATAATAAAAAAGTCCATCATTAATAATCATAGATCAAATTAATAAAAAATTTATTACTATTTTTCTCTGAATATAGTATAATTTTAGAATTTAAAGCTCATCTTCATCATTTATTATCTAAATAATTATTGTTAGAGTATCATCACAAATGATCACCTCGATCCAATAGCCCTAGCTATATCGAACAATAAAATTTAATTGTGATGGTCACGAATGACTGTATGATGATCTGATAGATAGAGATCACTGATGGATCCAAAAATTTTCAATGATGATCTTGATGATATTTGTAATATACTAACAAAATTTCACTTCAATCGGACATCATTATCATGTTCAATTTAGCATGGAATGATTTCGATCGTTAAATAAAAAGTGAATGATTAAAAGACCAAATGACATCCGATTAAGATAAACTTTTAGGTAAATGATCTTTGCTACTACTTTAATTATTTATATAGTGATGATCGTAAAATCCAAATCACGTATATATGAACCATCCATGTTAAGCAAATATTACAAAAGCATAAGTATAATACTTAAGGACTTTAAGAATGAGTATCAAGAGACACATAGTTTTGGATCGTTCATATATATATGGTTTGAAATTTACGATCATCACCATATAAATGATTAAAGTAATAGTAAAATTTATTTATCTAAAAAATTATCTTATAATCGGACGCTGTTTGGGCCTTTGATCACTCATTTTTCATTTAACGGTTCAAATCATTTTATGCTAAATTGATTATAATAATGCTGTTCGATTGAAGTAAAATTTTGATAGTGTACTATAAATATCATCAAAATTATTATTGTAAGTTTGTAGATCCATCGATGGTCTATATATATCAGATCATCATACGATCGTTTGTGATTGTCAAAATCAAATTTTATTGATCGACATAGCTAGAGCTATCGGATCGAGATGATCTTTTATAATGATACTCTAATAATAATTATTTAGATAATAAATAATAAAAATAAATTTTAAAATTATATCATATTTAAAAAAAATAGAAAAAAAATTATAGATTATCAGGGATGATAAATACTGTTGCTAATACACTTTCTGCGGTCACTAATAAGTTTAATAAATAAAAAAAATTATTAGAGATGGTGATAACCATCATTAATACTCTTTTTATGATCGTTAATAAGTTTAATAAATTAATTTTTTTTTGCAATGGCTAAATCCATATCTAATAGTGCCGTTGCTAATAATTATTAGTGATGGCTATTGTCTTTCCACTGTCGTTAATAAATTTAATAAAAAATTTAATAAATTTAATAAAATATTATCGATGAAAGTGTTGCCGTCAGTAATACCATCACTAATACTCTTTATTAGCAATGATGAAAATATCGTTGCTAGTGGCCATCACTAATACCTTAATTTCTTATAGCGTGAATTATTGAACACATTGGTGACCACTGAGGGGATTTTAAAAAGTTCAAGAGGTACTATTCTTACTATGGAGCAGGCATCTATATCCAACAGAAAGTCTGCTTGAAAGAAGAAGCAAAAGCCTATAAAGAAGTAAAAGCAGTAGAGTAAGCCAAAGATGGACACTCCTAAGAAAGCAATTGATAGGGAAAAATATTTTCATTATAACATTGATGGCCATTGAAAGAGAAACTATTCTGCATATTTGGAGAGTCTAAAGAAAAAGAAGGATGACACACCTTCTGAAGGTATGTCAGATATATTCATAATTGAATCAAATTTAACAGTTTCTTCTACTTCTAGTTGGATCATAGACTCTGATTTTAATGCATATTTATGTACATCAATGCAGGATTTGATAGAAGTAGAGGGTTGAGAAAAGGTAAAATGATCCTTCGGGTCGGCAATAGAGCAAAAATTGCTGTTGCAGTTGTTGGCACCTATCCTCTGCGATTATCGTCAAAATTTAATTTAGTTCTTAGAGACTGTTACTATGTATCTACTGCTAGCAGAAATTTGATTTCTGTATCTGTATTAGTACAAGATGAATATATTTTTAATTTTAATAAAGACTACTGTTTAATTTATTTTAGAAATAAATTGATTGCACATAGTTTTTTAATTGATGGTCTCTATCATTTACATATTGATATATCTGTGAATGTATCCGAGTAGATAGTGAATGTCATAGAATCTAAAAGATCTAGAGATGAGATAAACCAAAGGTATATGTGGCACCTTAGACTTGATCATGTAAGAGAGGACATGTTAAACAAACTAAAGAAAAATGGGATCTTTGGCTCATTAAATTTAGAGTCATATCCAATTTGTAAATCCTACCTTCAAGAAAAAATGACCAAATTATCTTTTATAGGACATAGGTAGAGGACCACTAAAATACTTGCCTTGGTATGCACTAATGTGTGTGGACCATTCAATGTGTAGGCTAGGGGTGGTTATCTCTACTTTATTATCTTTACCGATAATTACTTATAGTATATGTATGTGTACCTTATGAAACATAAATTTAAAATCTTTAAAAAATTTAAAGAATTCAGATATGAAGTAGAGAAATAAATCAAAAAATCTCTCAAGATTCTTTGATTAGATCGAGGAGGAGAATACCTTAGTAAAAAATTTCAAGATTATCTCAAGAAAAATAGCATAGTCTTACAGTAGACACCTCCTGGTACACCTCAACTCAATAGGATATCGAAAAGGAGGAACAAGATTCTATTAGATATAGTCCGATCCATGATGAGCTTCATTGATTTATTTTTATTTTTTTGGAGACATACTTTACTTTCTACAATCTACTTGTTAAATAGAGTACCCTCTAAATCTATTCCTACTACATCATATCAAATGTGGCATGATAAGAAATCAAATCTTAGTCATCTCAAGATTTGAAGATGTCCAACCTATGTCAAAAGACAACAGACAGACAAGTTAAAGGCTAGATCTATAAGAGCTCATTTTATAGAGTATCCTGAAGAGTCATTAGGATATTATTTTTAGTTTTCAAAAGATCATAATGTGATTATGAGCCAACATGCTATATTTTTGAAAAAATAGTTTGTCCAAGATGGATGTAGTGGGAGGCAAATTAAGCTTGAAAAAAAAAATCTCTGAAGAGCAGTAGGTCATAGATGAAATAGAGCTAGCTCAAACTAAGCTAGTAGATGTAGTACCTCCACTCCCTCATAAATCTAGCAGAATCTTCCATCATTCTGAAAGATACATAGGGATGATCATAGAAGATGTAGAAGAATAATCCTCATGGGAGATAGAAAACATAGAGATGATCTTAAAATCTATAATGAAGCGATGTCAGACATTGACTCTGAGAAATAGTTGAATGCCATAAAGTCGAAGATGGACTCCATGCATTCGAACCAAGTATGGATCTTGATAAATCTGTCAGAAGATATAGTACCTATTGGATGTAAATAGATCTATAAAAGAAAAATAGATACAGATGGAAAAATAAAAACTTATAAAGCTAGGCTTATGGTGAAAGGTTATAGTCAACACAAAGGCATTGACTATCAGGACACCTTTTCACCTATAGCCATATTGAAGTCCATCCACACATTACTTGTTATTACAGCTTATTATGATCATGAGATATGACAGATGGATGTGAAAACTGCATTCCTAAATGGATATCTTAAGAAAGATATCTATATGGAGCACCTTTTGGGTTTTACTTTCGGTGATGGAGATCACAGTCTGCAAGCTGCATGATTCATATATAGATTGAAGCAAGCATCTCGGAGTTGGAACATTCATTTTAATGGTGTAATCAAATCATTTGATTTCATCAAAAATGAGGAGGAACCTTGTATATTCAAAAAGATTAGTAAGAGTACTGTTACATTTTTCGTACTGTACGTAGACGACATCCTCCTTATTCAGAATGATATTCCCATACTGACTTTGGAAAAAAATTGGTTGTCCAAAGAATTCTTCATGAAAGACTTAGGAGAGGCATCTTATATTCTCAGAATAAATGTCTATAGAGATAGATCTAAGAGGATACTTAACCTTTAACAGAAATATATGTAAAGAAAGTGTTGAAGAGGTTTAGTATGAAAGACTCCAAAAGGGAGACTGTTACCCCTTAGGCATGGCATTCATCTCCCCAAGAAGATGTATCCGACCACATCTAAAGAGATTTAGAAGATGAGAAAGATCCCTTATGTCTCAGCAATAGGGAGTCTTATGTATGCTATATTATGTACACGATCTGATATAATACTTATTGTGAGTGTCACAAGTAGATATCAGTGAAATTAAGACAAGCAGCACTCGATAGCTATGAAGAACATCCTTAAGTACTTGAGAAGAACTAAAGATTTGTTCTTGATCCTTGGAGGAAAATCTGAGTTATGGGTTGAAGGATATACTGATTTAGACTTATGTCTGACATTGATGATAGAAGGTCTATATCAAATTTTATGTTCTTATACAATGGTGGTTCGATAAGTTGGAAGAATTTCAAGCAATCGATCATTCCAGACTCAACCATGAAAGCTGATGATATCGCTACATCAGAAGCTGTGAAGGAAGCCTTCTAGTATAAAAAGTTCATTGCAAATCTAGACGTCATGACATCAGATGCCATCATATTATACTGCGACAACAATGGCATCATAGTCTTTGCTAAGGAATCCAGATCTCACCAGAAGTTTAAGCACATTGAGCAGCGATATCACATCATTCCCGACTATCTCGAGAAGAGATACGTTGAGGTACAGAGAGTTGACTCCATGGATAACGAACGGATCCACTGACTAAGCCACTTAGTCAGTAGAGGACTGAAGCCCACCTTATGAAGATGGGACTTAGATACATGGTGGATTAACTTTAGTGCAAGTGGAAGATTGTTAGATGTATGCCCTACAAGCCAATCTGACTGACATATTATATTTTTCTAGGACATAAATTTATACTTGACATATTTATTTATTAATAAAATTAGATAAATTTTTATTCCATTCTTGTTATGTGTCTTTGAATCGGTGCCTTTCTTGATGCTAGAGTTGTGTGAGTAGTTCTTTGACCTACAGTACCTCAGCTATTCATAGTGAGGTTACTGTAGTTTGACTGCATATTTGCTTGATCTCCTAGTCATAAGGGTCCTTGCGGTGTATGTTGACTACAGTAGGTTCACTGTAGGAATAGAGTACACACCTAGAAGGAATCCATCAACATTAGTAGTTGAGTAGTCTTATATGATTTATGAAGCTGAGTTCTTAAAGACCGTGACCACGATGATGTGATTAATGGAAAAAGATTTTCATAAGAAATTATGAATTGAAGTTGTTGATCCTAAGATTGATTTTGATGATTTCAAAATATTGAATATAGATAATACTAATCATGTATTTCAAAGATGATAGTAGGAGTTTCTAGGTACTTCAATTGAAGAATTCATCTATGAAAAGATCTCCTCAAGTTGGCAAGCCAAAGCCTTTAAGAAACAAGGTTTCATAAATTTGAATAGATCAATATGAAGAAAAAATAATATTAAAAGTTTTTGAGTCGACTCTAGAAGGTTTTGAGTTGATTTTGGTATGTTGGCATGCTTGGCATGCAAACTGAGTTGACCCAATAAAAGACTAAGCTGATCCAGTCTGAGTAGATACAGAAAATAGAAAGCTGAAATTTCAGAACCTCAGACTTAGCTGATCCAGTGAAAAACTGAGCTAGCTCAGTACTTAGTCAACCCAGTGAAATACTGAAGAAAAATTGAGCTGACCCAGTACTTAGTCGACCCAGTGAAAAACTTAGTCGGCTCAGTGATCTATAATAGCTAGTTTTTTATTTTGCAGCTTTTTATCTCCATTGTCTTACAATGACTATTTCAACCCTTCCAATGGCTAGAACACTTTGTTCAGCCTCTATCAAGCCTATTTAAAGATGGAGAATCAAAGAAAAAAGAAGAGAAGAAGATTGAAAGAAGAAATCATTCGAGTTTGAGAGCTTCATTGAATATCCAAGAAAAAGAGAGAAAAGAGAGAGATTCAAGCATAGATTTTAGTAGACTTTCAAGAGCAGAGTTCTCCAACATCTCAAGCATCCTCTCAAGTATCAAAGCAAAAAAGTTCAAGCTTCAAAGATCAACCTTGCAACATCTTCATCGAGCTTAAAAGAGTTTTTATTTTATTTTCATTTTATGTTGAAATTTTGTTTTATATTTTTATTTCTTTACAAGTTTTTTTTGGGAAAAAAATTTGGGGTTAATTGTTAGTTTGAAAAAATAATCGTTGTATAGTTGTGGTTGGTGAGCCAAAGTTAAAACCAACTAGGTGATAGTGAGCTCGAAAAACTATCAATGTAGGATTATGGTTGGTGAGTTCGAAAAAATCAACTGGATTTGTTTGTGAGTCTGAAAAAATAAACACACTGTAGTCAAGGGATTATTGTAAAATTCTCATGGAGAGCTTGGAGAGGGGACATAGAAGTGGGTTGCTCCGAACCATTATAAATATTGTATGTTTGTATTGTGCTTTTCTTGTTTGCTTTGCTTAACTCTTAATTTTTATTTGTATTATTTTAATACTTAGCTTAATTTTTATTCTGCTGCTAATTATTATTCTCACCATACAATCACTTAAGTTAGAAGCATATATTTGTTAGAGAATTTAATTTGATTAAAATTTTTAAAATATTCAATTCACCCCCTTCTTGGGTAGCCATACCTAGACAATAATTGATATCAGAGTAGGTGCTCTGTTATTAGTTATTGACCTAATAGTCTAGAGCCAAATATCTTGATAACCCAAGATGGAATCTACTTTTATTGAAGGATATTCTATAGATAAACCCCTACTTCTTAATGGCACAAACTACATATTTTGGAAAATACACATAAAAATTTTTATACAAGCACAAGATTATGATTTATGGAAGATTATAGAAAATGGCTCACACACCCATGATACATCAATTGAGCATGATAAAGAATTATCCTAACTTAATGCTAAGGCTCTAAATATTCTTTATTGTTTGTTAGATTTAAATAAATTTAACTTGATTTCTTCTTGCATTTCAGCAAAGAAAGTATGAAAAAAATTAAAAATGACCTTTGAGGGAGCAAATGAAAGAGAAGAATCAAGCTCTCAAGAAGAAAAGAAAGCTCACCCCAAACTATGCCTCATGGCTCATGAGGATGGAAAGAAAAAGAAAAAGAATAATAAAGAAAAAAGAAAGTAATGATTAAGGAGGAGCAAGGCAAAGAAAAGAGAAATGAGGAAGAGGAAGAAAGAATTATAAATCCTTATCTCATGGTCAATGATGATGAGATAAATCTTGAAATTTTTTTTAATTTTTTATTTGATGAATTATTAGAAACCTTTCAAGAGCATATAGATGAATAAAAAAAGATAAGGTTGAAAAATAAAAAATTAAAGAAATCAAATCTTCTTTTAGCTGATGAAAAAAATACTTTAGCTAAAGAAAAGGATATACTTTTTGAATCTGAAAAATCTTTAGTTGAAGAAAATAAAAAGTTGAAAGAAGAATTTAAAAAATTAAAATTTTTTGTTAATGAGAAGAAAAATTTATTAAAAGAAAAAAAATTAGAAAGAAAATGAGAAATCAAGAAAAGAGATTGAAAATTTGAAGCTCGTGCTTGAAAAATTCATTTATGGATTACAAAAGCTTCAAACAATTTTGAATAATCAAAAAGCTATTTTTAATAGAGCTGAAATTGGTTATAATTTTCAATAATCAAAAAGCTTCATTTGAAAATCATTCAATTATATGTTTCAAATATAATAAAATTGGCCATAAAATTTCAAAATGCAATACCAAAAGATTTGGCCAAAACTTAATCAAACAAATTTGGGTTCTAAAAGAAATCATGTGCTCTAATTTAAATGGACCCAAGATGGCTTGCATACCAGAAGTTAAGAAATAATTTTACAGGTGTACCAAGCATCCTTTGGCATGAAAAGATCAAATTCTTGAAAATGGATGCTTAGGACTTAAAATGGTTGGATGGTAATTTTTGGTAAAGTTAAACCTTCTTTACATCATACCATTATTGATTATTGATTGATTTTGATGATTTATCAATGTGCGTAATGATTTTATTCTATAAGTTAAAGGTTTTGAATATATTTGCATAATTGAAAGAATATCAAGATAAGACATACATTGATAAAAGATTATGTGCTTGATTAATGCATATACTTGTTAGATTTTTTTTAAACATCTTATCCTTGGAAATTAATGGAAAATAAAATTTCAAAAATTTTGGTGCTTACTTGAGTGAATGCTATATGTATTTGAATAAATTGAATGCTTAGTTTAATATGTAGTCCTCTCAATTGATACTTACACTTAAATTTCACTTAATGTTAAATGGCTTTGTTTGCAAAAGAAAGAGGGAGAAAATTTGACAAATGAAGAAAGCAAATCAAATTACATTGAAATCTTGTCATTTTTTATGATGTGATATCAATTTAGATATGAAATACAAAATTTGATAAGAAGTAGTGTGGTTGTATTAAGAGTAAGCAAGGAATAAAACCAAGAAAGCTGGCATATAGTAAGGGGGAGCAAATTTTGAATGAAAATTGAACTCAATTGATTATAGTATTAAGAGGAAGAACATTTGATATTTGAATTCAAGAAAATTTTTGAAAATAAAAAAAATATTTTAAGCATATTTTGAATCAAAAGACAAGTTTTTCAAAGGAAAAGTGATTCATTGATTTTCTGAATTTGAAATATCTCTTATTTTGATACATGTCTTGATGAATTGATTGAATTGATTTTGATGATGATTTTTGAACTTCCAATTGATCTTTTTGATGATGTCAAAAAGGAGAAGAGAGATGGTGAGTATATGCTTAAAGGATTAATGCTTAAGATGCTCATTAACTTGATGATTGAAACTTTAATACTCATTGATTTGAATTGACACATTCTTTAATATGAGTATATATAAAACGTATAATGAATTAAAGATTAATTAAGAACATGCATAAAGTGTGAACTCATATGTATTTACTTTATCACTTCATGATTCAATTTGGATGAAATATATTATTTATTTTTATTATGTATATACTCAAAATTTTGTCATCATTAAAAAGCTAAACATTACTCAATTCAATCAAACATTATACAATACATACAAAGGAAGAATTTGTTATATAAAACAAAGACAAACTTCATTCATTGATAAAGAAAGACATATTACATAATCAAGTCGCCAAAAAAAATACATGAAGAAAAAAATTTGATTACTACAAAATATTTGGCACTAAAATGCTCAAAAAGCAACTACATGCATCCAATAGGCCACCTAATCAACGATAGGCTCGGGAGGTGCAGAGGAAGCTGGATCCATAGGCACTAAAGCAAGCTACAATAATCAAATTTCTTTTTAGACTCCATATATTTTTTTTGGGACTTGATTATGTAATATATCTTTCTTTATCAATGAATGAAGTTTGTCTTTATTTTATATAAGAAATTCTTCCTTTATATGTATTGTATAATGTTTGATTGAATTGAGTAATGTTTAGCTTCATGATTCAATTTGGATGAAACACATCATTTATTTTTATTGTGCATATACTCAAAATTTGGTCATCATCAAAAAGGGAGAGATTGTTGACCCTAGGATTGATTTTGATGATTCCAAAATATTGAGTATAGATGATACTAATCATGTGTTTCAAAGATGATTGTCGGCTCAGTGATCTGTAATGGCTAGTTTTTTATTTTATAATTTTTTATCTTCATTGTTTCATAATGGCTACTTCAACCCTTCTAATGACTAGAATACTTTCTCCAGCCTCTGTCAAGCTTATTTGAAGGTGGAGAATCAAAGAAAAAAGAAAGAAAGAGGATTGAAAAAAGAAATCATTCAAGTTTAAGAGCTTCATTGAATATCCAAGAAAAGGAGAGAAAAAAGAGAGATTCAAGTACAAATTTCAGTGGGCTTTCAAGAGCAGATTTCTCCAACAGCTCAAATATCCTCTCAAGCATCAAAGAAGAAAAGTTCAAGCTTCAAAGATCAACCTTGCAACATCTTCATCGAGCTTAAAAGAGTTTTTTTTTTGTTTTTGTTTTGTGCTGAAATTCTGTTTTGTATTTTTGTTTCTTTACAAGTTTTTTTTAGGGAAAAAAACTTGGGGTTGATTATTAGCTCGAAAAAATAATCATTGTATGGTTGTGGTTGGTGAGCCAAGATTAAAATCAACTAGGTTGATAGTGAGTTTGAAAAACTATCAGTGTAGAATTATGGCTGGTGAATCCGAAAACATCAACTGGATTTATTTATGAGCTCACAAAAATAAATACATTGTAGTCAAGGGATTATAGTGAAATTTCTAAGGAAAGCTTAGGGAGTGGACGTAGGAGCGGGTTGCTCTGAACCACTATAAATATTATGTATTTGTATTGTGCTTTTCTTGTTTGCTTTGCTTAACTCTTAATTTTTATTTGCATTATTTTAATACTTGCTTAGCTTAGTTTTTATTCTGCTGCTAATTATTGTTCTCACCATACAATCAATTAAGTTAGAAGTATATATTTGTTAGAAAATTTAATTTGAATAAAATTTTTAAAATATCCAATTCATCTCTCCTCTTGGGTAGCTATACCTGGGCAACAGAAGTCAAACTAATTAAATCTTACATATAATGGATGATGGGATTTGATGAGTTTTTTATAACCTCTGTCCTATCGAGACTCATAATAGAAGAACTGAATCACATGTTTACTACACCTAGAGCTTAACTCTTCTATTTTGCTAGGTTGTCACTACATACTGCTAGGCATCACTGATAGATTATGAGATCTGCGAGAATTGATTGATGGTCAATAATTCTTATTGGATGAGTTGAAAATATTTCAATCCATTGAAAGAGATTTTAATGATATTCATGATGGAGATCATGATATGTCTCACTACCAGACAGAATAGAATGTACAAGGTCACATACAAAAGAGATTTTGACTTGATCGAAAAATTAGATTGTGAATTTGATTCACAGATGAACCCAGTTATCAATTTGAGTGATGATTGGACTAAGTTATAAAAGTTACAAGAGAAGACTTACTAAAGGTTAGTAAGTTAGAGGATGAATAATAAGTAATTATTGCTTAATTAATCATTAATTATTTGATTTGATCATTAATTAATGATTGGGCTTTATACAAATTAAATTAGATTTAATTTGGTTCAAATTGGATCTATTCCTAGTTGAATAAGGATTCGACTAAATCTAATTCAATTTGGTTAAGAACCAATGTAGAATAGGATTAGGAGATGAGTTCCCAGTTGGACTGAAACTCTCACTGCTCTCACATGCCACAAGATGGAGCGCTGACCAAGAGAACCAAGGGGCTAACGCCCCTTTTTCTTTTTAGCATGCACAGAAGTAAAAGGGGAGAGAGAGGGTGCGACCAAGGGTTGGTGCACCCCCTCTAAGGTTCTCTCTCCTCTCTCTCTTGTCTCTCAGTCTTAATCTATCTCAAAGTTTAAATTTAATTCAAATCTTTAAAATCTGAATTTGATTTGAATTAATAAGATAGATGGATAAGGGATTGGGGTCTATAAATAGGACCAAGTTGAGAGGATGCCCTAGCTAATCACAAGATCCATCTCCCCTCTCCCCTTGTTGCTGCCCACCTTCCTCTCCTTCTTGGTGCCACCTAAAGAGGGAGACCCTCTTCCTCTCTCGTTCATCATCTTCTTCCTCATTCTTAAGAGGAAAAGAAGAAGAATCCAGATTTGATTTGAAGAGAGAATGTTCTATAAGGGAGCTAGCACCTCGGTGATCTTCAGATTCTTTTGATCAAGATCAGCTCTGTGTGGATACCTGTACAAGCCGAACACATATGTGGCTTCAAGAACCTCAAGAGACATCCATGATTTTCAGATCATGGTGAAAATCTACCTGTGCAAAGGTAAACTTCAGATCTCAATAGAATAGATCTAGATCTTATATATGTAATGATTTTGAATATGAGATATGATCTCTATGCATACTAGTTAGATTAGATCTAATTAGATTTAAATAGTTTAAATCTGAAATTTCTTGTTCTACTTCATCTCAAGTAAAATTTTTAAATTTTTGCATGCATACGAATCGCCATGAGATGGCATTTCCTTCAGAATGTCCTTCCCCTATTGTGCAAAAGGTTGGGGGGCATTGATGGGAGTTAGTGGCATTGCAGGTTGGCATTGAATGTTTGTATTCCACTAGTATTTGTCACATCATCTGGTTAGGTCGACTATATCCTGCTACATGGTGTGCCAGTAGTATCTTTGTTGAGGCACTTTATATGCTAGCGACTTAGCCCCTAGATGATTTCCACATATCCCCTCGTGTATCTCATGCAGGGCATAATCAGCTTCAGAGGGGCATAGGTGCTTAAGGAGTGGTAAAGAGTAGGACATTCTGTACAACTTGCCCTTATGTAGGATGTAGCGGGATGCCTGGTTTTTCGAGCCTCCTTCAGATCCAATAGCAATGTCCCATCCTTGAGGAAATAGACCAATGGGTCTATCCAGCTTGGCTCACTATCAACCTGCAGGATCAAAATGGGTTCCTTGATGCTAGATTTTTTTACAACTTCAAAGAAAGATCTCTTAGATAGAACCACTAGTGTTGAGGTTGTCAACTTAGATAGCAGGTTGGCTTTCATATTTTTTGACCTTGGTACCTACCGAATGTCAAACTGATAAATACTGAAATTAGATCTTTTACCTCTATAGATATCTCTTCATGTTTTCTTCTCAAACCTTATAGTCTCCTTTGACTTGTCTGACCAGGAGCTGAGAGTCACTGTAGATCTTTAGCTCTTATATTCCAAGTTCTTTTATAATTTTTAGCCTAATAATAAAAGCCTCATACTCTGCCTCGTTGTTGGTGGTCGAAAACTCAAAGCGTAAAGCATATTCTATGACAGTTCCTTCTAGTCTGATGAGGATTAGATCTACTCCTAATTCGATGGAGTTTGATAATCCATTTACATGCATGACCCATAGCTCCTTGGGCTCTTCTTCAGGTGGATTTTCTTTTGTTGGCTCATCCTCCTTGGTGCCTTCCTCCGAAATTATACACTCCAAAACAAAATCAGCTAACACCTGCACCTTGATAGAAGGGTATGGTCAAAATTTCACATCAAACTCAGTTAGCTCAATCACTCACTTGGCTACCTGACTTATAGTGTCTGGCCGATGTCATATTGACTTGAGAAGTTGGTCGATCAGAAGTAGTATAGTGTGGGCCTGAAAGTAAGGTCGAAGCTTTCGGGTAGAGATGATAAATGTATAGATCAGCTTTTCAAGCCTCATATACTGGGTCTCTACATAATGAAGGGTTTTGCTGATATACTATATCAACCTTTAAAGCTTTTCTTCTTGATGAACGAGCGCCGAGCTGATTACGATTGGGGAGACTACTAAGTAGAGGTATATCTCCTCATTTAGCTCTGACTTGCCAAGGAGTGGTGGTAAACTGAGATAACTCTTTAGTTCTTCAAATGCTTGTTGGTTTTCTACTATCCACTTGAAGTCTATTGGTTGCTTTAGGATCTTGAAGAAGGGGAGGCAATGCTCCATTGATCTAGAGATAAATCAATTGAGAGTCGCTATCTTTTTTGTCAGGTGTTGGACCTCTTTTATAGACCTCGGAGGACTCATTTCTTATATGGCCTTGATCCTTTCTAGATTAGCTTCAATGCCTCTACGCAAGATCATGAAATTGAGAAACTTTTTGAAGATAACCTCAAAGGTATACTTCATCAGATTCAACCTCATTCAGTACCTATGGAGAGTAGCAAAGGTTTCTTAGAGGTCTGCAATGTGATTTTCTAAGGCTCGACTCTAGACCAATATATCATCCACGTACACCTCCATGTTCCCATTGATTTGTTCTTTGAAGATTTTATTTACCAGCTATTGGTAGATGATGCCTGTATTTTTCAAGCCGAATGACATAATCTTATAACAAAAGAGATCTTGGTCCGTAACAAATGCAGTTTTCTCCTCATCTTTAGGTGCCATCCTAATTTAATTATAATCAGAGAAGGCATCCATGAAAGTGAGGAGCTCATGGCCTGATGTAGCATCCATCAGTTGATCAATCTGAGATAGAAGATAACTATGCTTTGGATAGACTTTATTCAGATCGGTGAAGTCTATGCAGATCCACCACTTTTCATTTGCCTTCTTTACAAGGACCACATTCACGAAGCATCTCCTTAATGAAGCTTGCATGGATCAACTTGTCTACCTCTTCAGCAATAGCTTTCTGCTACTCTAAGGCAAAGCTCTGCTTCTTTTGCTTAATGACTCGATGTAAGCAATCTATATTTAGCCGATGCACCATAATCTCTGGGTCAATCGTAGGTATATCTACGGCCGATCAAGCAAAAATATCCATATTTTTCTATAAAAAGAAGGTTACCTGATTTTGAATTACCTCATTTAGGTTTGACCCTATCCGAACTGTGTGCCCTTCATCTCCATCATTCTAAGAAATTAACACAATGTCCACCGAGTCCTCTCACTCTTTGGTCAGTTCATCACGGGTGTCTAACCTTGCGATAGGAAGAACGTCAGGCGATCTTGCTCCCTATAGGGCAATCATGTAGTAGTATCATGCTAGTGCCTAATCTCCTCGGACCTCCTTGGTCCCATGTTTGGTCAGAAACTTTATTAGTAAATGATAGGTCGACACCATGGCTCTAAGGATATTCAGTATCAACCGCCTTAAGATAGCGTTATAGGTCGAGGGTGCTTTGATGACCAAGAAATCAATATTAATAGTGGACTATCAGGGTTCCCTTCGAGCCTTGACTAGAAGGATTATGACCCCTTCGATTGGTACGATGTCTTTAATGAAGCCTACAAGGGGGAATCTAGTCTACCCAACCAATCTAGAGAAATTTTTATTTTGGAGAAAGCATCATAAAACAATGTATCAGCTGAGCTTCCATTATCTACTAAGATGCGACATACATCATAGTTTGCAACATTTAAAGATTCAACTATCACATCATTGTACAAAAATTGGACTCCATTTGTATCTTCCTCAGAGAAGGTAATTGCTTCTTTTGACCTCTGCCTTTTGGTCGATTCTTTGGGATCTATTCCGTCGTGCCCTCCTATGATGGCATTGATCACTCCTACCGTGGATCAGATCTCCGTTGGCTACTCCTATCGAGACTACTCTGGATGACAAGATGCTCTTAGCAGCTCTGCAAGTCCTTCCCTTATGCGGTGGATGAAATGATCTAGTCGGCCCCATCAGATAAACTCCTCGATATCAACTTAGAGCTGAATGCAGTCCTTGGTGTTGTATCCATGGTCTCGGTGGTAGAAGAGTATCTCTTTTGACTACAATTTTTTGGTCGAGACTGTATTTTTCCACCCTGGATAGCTACTTTTTGATCTCCATGAGTACTTGAGTTTGGGAGGTATTCAAAGGGGTATAGTTAGTGAACCTCCTTAGTGGGGACCAACACCTTGGTGATGGTCAACATTGCCTCCATGGGCTTCTAGGTTATCGGCTTCGAGGAGGAGCTTTTGATCATCAATGCTGAGGCGGAGTCCTTGATCTTGGCCGACCCCTAGGGGGATCCTCTCTAATCAGAGATAACTTTGGTTCTTCCTTTTCTCCAATCACAATATCGATCGAGGTTCTATGCTTCTCAAAAGTTTCATCAGCTCAGGCAAACTTCTCAGCCCAATCCAGTATTTTGGCAAAGTCCTTTGGATACTTCTTCTCTAAAGAGTAAAGAAGAGAGTTCTTCTGAAGTCTGCCTTTTAGGATGGTCATAATGTTTGACTGATCTAGGTTGTGTACTTTTAGGATGGTTGCATTAAAATGGTTCACATAGACTCGGAGGGACTCTCCTTTCCTCTGCTTAATGTTCATCAGGGAACCAGACTCTCAGTGCTACCTCTTGCTACTTACAAAGTGAGCTACAAACGATCAGCTTAATTGGTCAAACAAATGAATAGAGCCCGACTTCAAGTCCGAATACCAATCTTGAGCTATCTTTTTGAGGGTCGAAAGAAAGGCTCAGCATAGGATCCAGTCGCTTACTCCATGAAGAAGCATAAGAGCTTAGAAGCTCTCTAAGTGGTCCACTAGATTGGCCAACCCATAGTACCTTTCGAGCTAATGCATTTTGAAGTTGGTGGGCAACAGTTCCTGCATAATTCTACCATGAAAAGGTGGGTCAATGCGGAAATCAGCTTGATCATTTCAATTTGTGGCTTGGTTTTATAATGCCTCAATTCGTCGATTCATCTTCTGGAGCTTGCGGTCCATATCAGTGTCATGAGCTGTGTAGATTTTCATGCGGTGCGATAGAGATCAGCCTAGAGTAGACCCCTTGCTAGAGTGGAGAGTAAGAGAGTGCCTCCTCCATTCGGCACTCCAAGGTCAATTCAGCTGCATCTGCCACCTCCAATTTGGACTTTGAGGGGGAGGTTAAGGTGGTTGTTGTGGGGGTGTCTCTTGCGTCGGTTTGGTTATTGCAAATATTGACTGCTACGACCAATGTCTGCACCTGAGCAACTAGAATATTGAATTGCTCCCAATTTACCTCCATAGCTAGCTAGAGGGTTGTGGAGATGCCTCCGACTGTTGTGCCAGAGCATGATCCCCTATTAGATTCTCGATTTGTCGATCCCTTATAGTGTTGGAACATTACGATGAAGTTCTTTTAGATGGCATGGTTGTAGATCTCATGCTTTCCAAAAAAGAGAGCCTGAGCCCTTCTTTTAGTACTAATCTGTTATTGTAGATCTCTGGCTTGGATCAGATTGGTTAGAGTGACATGGCACCCAACAATGTGACGGCGATCAGACCTACAAAATAAGTCTCTGATCGAAGTTGGTTCTAACAGAGACCCTCCAATGCTCAAATCAGGAATTGATTGAACAGAAGGGAAGGAGTGCATGAGAGAAAAAGAATTACCTACCTTGGGGGTCTCCTGATTATCTCTATTTATAGATAGAGGTGAGAGCCATGAAAGAAAAGAGTTGGAGGCCACTCTGACTCTTTTAGATGCATCGCTTCAAGATTTTCGATCTAATTTCTCGAGATTGGATGGTTACGGTTGTCTTATCTAATTGGCTAGCCAGCTACTCTTAGTGATCATGTGTTTTAAAGGGATTGCATGAGAATTTTCTATCAACCTTTCCAAATATGGAGATTAATGCAAGGTCAGAGCAGGCGTGGATCGACAGTTTGTTACATATATTGTTGAAGATGAGGGTCGACAACCAAGGCATGAGTTGGCAATCGAAGTCAAGATCAGAGTCTGATGCATAAAGACTGTAGATGACAAGGGTTGACGATTGGGGTGCTGTTTAGTGATCAATTTATGTATCAATGATCGATCCATAAGTTGGCCATGATCGAAGTCTATTTGTGTCTTCAGTTCGAACACCAGAGTTCTACCCATAACAAGATCTATCCCAATAATATAACAAGGAATATCCCTTTCAAAATTTATCCCACAATCAAATGCTACCAAAGATGACCTTAGATAGGGAAGTAAAAGAGTTAGATTAGGATTGAATAGGTGGAGAGCATGTTTTTTTTTCTTTGTTAATGGTGAGAAAAAGGATCACAACATTATGATTGGAGTCAGAAAGTAGAAAAATGAGTATGATAAACTAGGTGTGGTATAAAAAGATTTTTTTTTCTAAGGGAAGCAAGACATGGGTAATAAATTGGGAACATTAACAAGGTGTTGCTTGTCCCTACTTAATCTCGCATCCTTATTTAGTGAGCTTTTATAAATCACTAGATCTCTTGGTGGTGAGGTAGTGAGCATCTAAGGGTATAATGAGCTATCCTTTACCTTTTATATAGTAGAGAGGATTCAAGCCCTATGCGAACACCCTAAGATCATGCTTGCATGCATACATCAGTTCTAGAGTAAGCTGAATTGCATGAAGAGCATGTTGAACCTTGCCACTACACCAGACTTGGGACTCTAATGAAAGGATTTTTTTTGATGAAACTCTAATGAAAGGTGTTGCGAAAGATTTTCGATCATGTGCGGAGATGGCTAGAGCAAAACAGAGATCACCGGATTTGCATCCCTGCAAAATAAGTTCTGATCAGAGTTGTCTCCGGAGAGGACCCTCCAACGGTCAAGTCAGAAATCTGACATAATAGAGAAGAAGGAAAGAGAATTTCAAGAGAGCACATGATGTATTGAGTACATACGGGACACATCTGGGAGTCTCCTTTTTTACCTCTATTTATAGAGAGATTGGTAACGATGAGCCGTGAAGATTGCATCACATGTGTCATTGATAGATGAATTTTTGTCTGGCATGTTGTCGGTAGGAAAAGAGATGTGACTTGTGTTGAATAACATGTGGGCGGCGAGTGAAATGGCGGTGATATGTCCTGACTTGATGTGCTTTAACCAAAGGTCACAAGTGACCATTTAACTTGCCTTCAAAAGAATTGACTGATGTCTGATGTCTGATCCCTCTTTTGATGTCGAAGTCTGGGGACTATCAGAGGTCCATTATTAAAAGAAGTTGGTTAAAGGGGAATCGGCCACCTCACTCAGGTTCACCAACCCATAGGCTGACAGAGATCGAATTTGGTGGTAGGGTGCGGGCATTGAAGGGTTCACTGTGGAGTTTTATTTGGAGGGTCAGTATAATAGGGGCCAGCCTTCTCAAAAAAGTAAGTTGTAATAGCAAAGGATCCTTGGTCCGATTAGAAGTAATGATTGGCCAAGAATTTCTGAGAATAATGCTGCCATCAAGCTTTCCTTGGCCTCGAACCTAATGTCCAGGTGATTACTTTAGAGTGGATCGACTAGCATATGGATCGGTAGGATACCTAAATCGATCACTAAGATAGGGATCGGTGCTGCAACTTTATTAAGTCTTCTCCAGAAAAAGAAAGAGACTAAGATCAAGGTTGAAAGGATAAGGGGGCATTTTCTCAATGTCCCATCATGTCGGACGGCAGAATATGTACTTAAATGCTTCTAATATTGATCATAAACTCACTCAGTACGCAGTGGGCCGTGAAAGAGATGATGAAGCGATGTAGCATATGACTGATAAGCAGAGAGACACAGCTAGACAGTGAGGCCTATCAAGCTAACGGGGGGGGGGGATCATCTGATGTTCCTCAGCTTGAGCCCCGACGGGGATCGGAGTGGGCATAGTGCAACTGAACCCCTAGAGATCAACTCTGCCCAACGATTGGTGAAGGCGGGCTCCGGTACTAAAGGGGATTTCTCCCCCCAACAGTTAGTATTATCTCAATCTCCTCTTCTTATACGTGCTCCTTTGGAATGTCCAACCAGCTGATTCCTAGGTTAGTCATTAAGGAAATTCAAACATACTCAAAGCATATTACAACTTTCTTTGTCATTCTGCGGTGACCAAGGTGTTACCCCCCAACTTATACCTCCTACTCCCATGTCTGAAGCTTAGACGATTCAAAGGATGAGAGTATAGCAAATGGTAGAGGATATGTACCTATTCAGAGTCAAGAAGATATTTTTCAAAAAGGGAGGCCACTGCATTATCTAGCCATTAATGGCTAGGGGGAAAAGAACCGATCTTCGCAAAATTCAAAGAGTGGCATGCTTCATTTTTAGAGTTCCTTATAACGAGCCATTTCTTAATTTGCACCAGCCAATGGAGAGGCACTACGCACCACATGGCTATTATTCGCCGGAGGTTTCAAATTTTGGATGGTGGTTAGTCTTTAAAGGAAGGATTTTGGCATACGTGATTTAATATTTCTTCTACAAGTATATGTAGTCCCTGTCTGTAGAGATTTCTTTCATTTCTAGTTCCTCGGATCATCAATTATCTATTAGAAAATCGCAACGATTTCATACATGTAGTTCAAAAATTTTTTTAGACATCTATGCCATGAAAAAAATAAATTAAAATATTTTTAATTTGAACACATACCACATCTGATCTGAAAATCATAGTTAATATTTTGATACAAACAATCAACCATGATCTAAAATCTGAAAAGAAAAATAATCAGTCAGAAAAAATCAAATGGAGATCAGATCTCCATATTTCGGATCCTATGGATGTCTCAAGTTCTGATTGTAGCCATGCACATGCTTGACCTCTGCTGGTATCCACATGGAGATGCTTGATTGGAGTACTAAGATCACCGATGTGCTAGCACCTTATAGATCTTACTTTTTATCCTTGGATCTAGATCTCTTCTTCTAGATCTCAAAGAAGGAAATCGCTGTGCAAACTCTTTCGCACAGATTTGATAGGATCTGAACCAAATCACCATGAAGAGAAGAAGAACCCTTCTTCTTCTCTTCTTCTCTCTCTTTTCTCTTCTTAGATATGATCACCATCAGATCTAGGCATTGGATGAAGGGGAGAAGGGAGGAGGAGGTGTTGGGAAGGAAGATATGATGTAAGAAAGAAGATTCCTCACCATCTCACGCATGCCTCCTCTTCACCTTTTTAATTTTTGTCGCACACCACCACATATCTCACGCCCAAAACCTTTCTTAATGCCCTAGAGATCTAATCTCTTTGAATCATAAGCATTCAAATCCAAATCAAAGGTTAGATGGGCGTTGAGATAGAGTTGTGTTGTAAGAAAGAAACCTCTTCTCACAAATTAGCTCACACCAATCTTCTCCATTTTTTTTAATTGCACAAAAAAATCTTCCATGCCATAATTAGATATATTTTGTTTTTATTTTAAATCATATTCAAATAAAAAAAATCTAGATGAGAAAAAAATTTCAGATAAGGTGGGATGCCAATCCTCTACTTTCACGCATGCAAGAAGAGAAGGATGAGAAAAATAATGCACCTCTTCCTTTTTTGGTGTAATTTCTAGAAAGAGAGTCCCTACAAGACTTGGGCTCTTCGAGTCATGATTCTTCTGGTTCAAGTTGGGCCTTAATCAGATTCAAATCGAGTTCAAAATGAGCCGAATTTGAAAAAGCTATTAAGCCTGATCCAATCAGGCTTGAAATCTAAATCTAATTTGGATAATTAAACCTAATTAATATTTAATTTAATTTAATTTAATTTAAATTAATTAAGAGTTAATTTATAATTTAATCAGCTTCAAAAAAATTATAATATTTGTAATTAAGTACCTGCGCTAACAATTAGCAGCTGCCAAAACTGTAACGATTACAAATTAGCAGTTTCTAAAATTCAAACTATCAATCCGACTGATAATTCAAATATGATCCAAGCCATTGATCAGGTCATACTCCTTTTGTGTGTGATTCTTCAGATTCTATTCTGTCTGATAGTGAGACATACCATGATCTCTATCACAGTATCATCAAAACTCTTTTTGATGGGCTAAAATGATTCCAACTCACCTCAACAAACATTATTGATCCGAAAATGATCTTAGTGAGTTCTCACGATCCATCAGTAACATCTAGCAACATGTAGTGGCAACTTAACAGAATAAAAAAATAAATCCTTAGGTACAGTTATCGTGTGATACAATCTCTCTATCGTGAGTCTCGATTTGATGGAGGTCATAGAGAACTCGTCAAACCCCATCATCGGTCATATACTAGATTGGCTCGACTCGAGTTTATTTATGAATTTTGTGAAAACTCTTTTTTAGTATTCACACTTACTCTGACCAGAGATTTTCTGAACTCAGTCTTACGAATCGCATAGGACTTCTCCTTTTCTACCAAGGTCAATAGATTCCATCTAGATGAATCCTACTCCAAATAGCGAACCAGAATCTACAATAGCCAACATACATAGCAAGGACCCAAATGGATAGAGATTAAGAAAATATGCAGTCAAACTAAGTAGCCTCACTGTGAATAGCCAATACATCATATCAAAGGACCAGTCACACCACTGCAACATCGAAAAAGACCACTGACAAGTGAGTAGACATCCAAGTGATTTCTCATGTTGGTCACGCTCAGTGCAAGTTATTCTTTAACAACCACCCACACTCTTATCCCAGTATCTCTACACCGCAGACTCGAGACTCATCTGTCTTAAAGAGAGATGATTCGTGCATCGATCTTGAATGGATTGATCACTATCCTCCATAACGATCTTTCGATCGGGAGCATTTAGAAATTAACTACTAATAATGTATATCTTAAATTCTCAACACCTTGAAAATATATAAAATTATCTTTATTAATTTTTAGGATAAATCATGGACACATAAGATATGATTGGTTATTAAGACTATCCATCAAGTACAAAACATGTCCTAGAGAAAGGTATGTGTCAGCTAAGATTGGCTTCTAGGGCACATATCTAACAAACTCTTTTTTGCACTAAAGCCAATCTGCCATATACCTGAGCCCATCTTCTAAAGACAGACCTTGGTGTTTAGCTGGCTAAGTGACTTGGGCTTACCACATTCTATGTAGAGTTTACTCTCTATACCTCTATGTATTTCTACTTGAGGTAATCACATATATCCTTATTCTATGTGCATGGACTTCTGTGAGACCTTGGCTCCTTAGCAAAGGCTAGAGACTATAATCTTTGCAGTACAATGTCATAGCATCTAATGGTATGACATCTAGTTCTGCAACTATCATAAGAATCAGAACACATCCTACACATCTATAGTATATTCAACTTTCATTGGTCGATTACCTAGAACTCTTCTAACAAATCGAACCAATATAACTCAAGAATACATGCTGAGGTAGATATTCTACCATCAGCATCAGTGTATCCTCCCACTCTTAGCTCTAATCCTTCTTCAAAAATGAAGAATAATCTCTTAATGCTTCTCAAGTACATAGGGATATTTTCACAGCCATCCAATGCTCCCAGCTTGGATTTGACTAATATCTGCTCGTGACTTTCACAACAAGATATATCAAGTCGAGTATATAGCATGGCATACATCTATGCCCAAGAGGATAACATATCCCTCTTGAAAGTTTCAATGCTAAACCCTTTCAGCATCTTTTTTATATACTTGTCTGTGAAAACCAAACATCCTTTTAGGATCTATCTCTATAGACCTTTATTTCCAAAATATTTGATCTAAATCTTTGAAAAAAATTCTATATGTAACCATATCATAACCGATGTTAGTATGAGACTCTCCCACTGATCTTCATGTAATTACATGATTCCTTATATCACGTTGTTGTAGGTTTTAGGATCATCCCTATGTTCCCAATCTCCCTCGAGAAACACTTTCTCTGAATCCTTTGTAAGAATACCAAGTATCTTTCTAAAAGATGGGAGATCTTACTAGATCTACAAGATGGAGGAGGTACTACATATACTGGCTCATCTTAAATAGGTTGTACAGATTCTATGACTTGTTGTTCTTTAGTGATTTTCTCTTTAAGTTCATCCTCCTACTATATCCAAGAAAATAGTATGATTGCTCACAATCACATTGTGAACCATCGAGAAGAGAAAAGTAACATCCCAAACCCTTTTGAGATACCCCATAAATGAATTCTCAGAAACCTATCTTCTAACTTGTCCACCATATCATATCTCATATGGCGTGGTGAAACCAACTTTAGAGAAAATCTATTTTAAATTTTAGAAATTAAATCTTATTTCTAAAGAAATAACAGTTAAATTAGTGATATTCATGATGGACTGGACCATATTTCATATAGTGATATTGCTCCTCACAGATACACCATTGAGCTGAGGTGTACAAGGAGAATTTCATCATGAAATTATGCCATTCTCTTTAGATAATTGATAAATTCTCTATTTGATATTGCATTCTCGATCTAATTGAATTACCCTTAGGGTTTTTTCGATTTATCTTTTCTACTTCATATCTAAATTCTTTGAACCTTTCAAAGTTTTTTAGATTTGTATCTCACATACATACCTATACCATGACTATCCATCGGTAAAGATGATGAAGTAGAAATAACCTTCTAGTCTGGCTCATCAAATAGACCATACACATCATATGTGTACTAGAGTAAGTATCTCAGTGATCCTTTTTCTTTGACCTACATAGGACAATTTGGTCATTAATTTACAAAAAAATAATTCACAAACTAGATATGACTTAACAGTCAATAAGTCCAAAGGCCCATTTTCTTCAGTCAGCAAATCATTTCTTCTCATACATGACCTAGCCAAAAGAACCATCTGTATACTTCAGGTTATTTGGTTCTGGATCTCTCAGACCCAATGGCATTCACTATTTTGCCCAAATAAGTTCTTTCATAAATACATCACTATGTAAATGATAATAAACTAAATCCAAACGGTAATTATCGAGGTTAGATACCCACAGCCTAGTACAACTTTTGCACCATTGCTGACTCAAAAGAGTCACTTCACCTTTTCTCAATCTTCTTTCTTCCTTTAGACCTTATATTAAAGTGCATAATATGCACTAGAGTCTAATAAAAAAGAAAAAATCGTAAGATCAATTTTGAGCAATTCGACATACCTTTCAAAGGCATGTAAATATTTCTTTAGGTTCTTTAGATATATACCTCTGAACTTTTCAAGGTTCCTTAGTTACCAGCATATTGACCAATTCAGTTAAAATGCTATAATATTTATTCATATAATAGTTCCACAAACTATCCGTATGAATCAAAAATTACAGGATCAAATCCATTAGCAATTTCTTATGCATGATCATGTCGAGCTTTTCAAGCTCTTCAATATCCTTGATCATCGATCATGGATAAACTACTCATCATGTATCTCATATACTATGCGACTCTGATCATCTCACAACTATTGCAGTTGAATCAGCATGTCATTGACAGTCTACATATCCTTATGCATATATTCGATTTTATCAACTATGGAATCTAATTTATAGCACCTAATCTAATTGTCAATATCCAACTATTTATCAAGTATAGCTCGTTGACCATGGATTGGACAAGTTGATGATATTGGATTAACTTGATCAAGAACATGGCTTAATTTCTAAAAGCTAAGAACTATTCTTAGATTTTTAAGTCAGAATATATAATTGATTTCGATTAAGTGGTTGATATCTAGGATTTAAGCTAGAGGATTGAAAGCTGAAGAATTGATCATAAAGAGTAAAGATTTAATTAGATGATTGTACTCGTAATAGTTTGTTTTAGAAACTTTAAAAGCAAACAAAGGCTCTCACTAATTTTTTTGAGTCTCTTATACTCCTCAGGTGGAGAAACAAAAATCCTAACATGATAAATGGTTCAAGTGGGTGCTGCGATCCCATTGATGTACGGCACCTCACCTAACAGTTATTAATGACACGTATACCAATGCATGGACAACTCTTTATTCAGATACTTCTCTAAGCATGTTGCAGTGCCTTGGTCTCTAAGTCCTGTGGCCTCACCTAACAGTTATTAGCACATTTCTTAGTTAAATCTGACCCACCGTTCACCAGCGAGTGCAAAGCCATCATTAGGTTCTCACCTAATAGTTATTGAGTCCAACTCCATCTTTACCCTAGGGCATCTAATGCCAATAGAGTGATTGTGCTTTTTCGATGCAATCGAATCACTGTAGCCAGCCGAGAACGATCAATGCCAAAAAAGGCACCCACATCTCTACAACAATGGAAGACCAGTAGACTTAATATTTAATGAGGAGATTTAGATCAGATCTCTTTTAATTAGTCACATACATCTGATGTAATGACTAATCTGATTTGGATCAGTATATTTCATGTCTGACCAACCTAGTCGGTATGGGTGAACTCGGATCAAGAAGTAACCTAATACAAAATATAATCTCCCAAGATGGCTAGGTAAGTGAAGATGAGTGGGGGTCCCCTCGTTGATTTTTTTAGACACCAACGAATTGATCAGGTCAAACAATGAAATTAATTAAATAACCACCCTCTAACACTTGCCTTAGATACTAAATTGGTTGATTAGAATTAATTAGGTTAACATATAGATCCAGGCTCGAACCGTGGAGCCAAATTTGATCTTGACTTAATCAATTCACATCAAATGTGAATCAATTTGACCAACTACAACGAAATTCAATTTTGAGCCCCTTTGACCTAATCCCAACCAACACTTGATTAGATTGGATCAACTTCTCAAAATGGAAAAAGGATTCTAACCTGATCTAATCAATGATCCTAGTTGTAGTTTAGTCTCTAAACCTAATTTGTTCAATCCATATCCGAAGCTCATATTTTATGCATTAAAATTTAGATCTTAAATTTATAATTTTAGATCTTATAATTTTAAATCTTAATTCTCAATTAAGTACATTATGTACATGGATTTGAGTTTAGATCTCAAAATAATTTTTAATCAAAACTAGTTTATTGTATCTCATACAATATGATTGTCTGCAGAATCGAGTCAATTCATCCTGATACACAAATCGACTTGTCAAAGTGAGTCAACACAACACTGAGATAAATAGAAACCTATAGACCTAGCCTACATGATTGAGTCAGCTCATCAGCAAATGAGCTGATCAACTAGGGTCATGAGTTGACTCCAACAAGAATGAGTCAACTCACCAAGCACTCAAGTCGATCCAATTGAAAATCGAACCGACTCCACAGGCATACTAGTCACAGTTTCATATTTTCATGCAAATATAGCCTAGGATTTTGGATCTAAGATTTTGTAAAAATTAAGTTTTAGATCGTGTGTCAAACAATATATCAAATATAATATTTTAATGATCTAAAATATATAAAAATATATACATAATCTAATTTAAATCTAAAATATGTATCATATATAAATTTTTTATTCACTATTCATCTTCATGAAAAATATCACAGTCGGCACCCCTACACGTCATAAAAGAGAACCCATCGAATGGGCAAGAGAGGAACTTTAATCTCTTCATCATCTTATGATCGGATGGCTATAGTGACTATTTCAATTCGATTACTAAGCTACTAAAAATTTAATCTAACATATCACATATGTAATCAATTAAAATTAGATCTAATTATCTTTCACATGTCAAATATATGAACAATAATATCGAATCTATGCATGTAATAAAAATTTCAGTAATCATATTAGATCCAAATTAAATTTTAATTAATATTTTCATATCAAAAATTAATTTTAGATCTAAATAATTCATGATTTATTTTAGATCTAAAATAATTGTAGATCTAAAATAATTTTATAATCATATTACAGTATATAAAAAATTTAAATCTAACCTTAATCGATGTTCTACATCATTCTAAGACAATCATTCAGCATAACAGGGCTATAGCAGGGCAACCTTATTTCAGAATGAGTAAATCATCAAACTAATCTTTAGATCTAATTTTTATAAATCAAATTTCAGATCTGAGGAAGTTTTCATATTCGTATCAACATCTATGCTCAGATACCACTGTTAGAAAATCACTATGGGTTCGTATGTGTAGTTCAAAAATTCTTCTAGACATCTATGCAGTGAAAAAATAAATTAAAATATTCTTTATTTGAACACATATCAGATCTAATCTCAAAACCATAGTTAAGATCTTGATACGAACAATCAACCACGATCTAAAATCTAAAAAAAAAAATAATCAGTTAGAACAAATCAAATGGAGATCAAATCTCTATACCTCAGATCCTGCGGATGTCTCAGATTTTGATTGTAGCCACACATGCACCCGACCTCTGCTGGTATCTATATGGAGATGCCTGATCAGAGCATCGAGATCATTGGTGTGCTAGAATCTTGTAGATCTCGCTCCTCATCCTTGGATCTAGATCTCTTCTTCTAGATCTTGAAGAAGGAGATCACTGCGCAAACTCTTCCGCGCAGATCCGATGGGATCTGAATCAGATCACCATGAAGAAAAGAAGAACTCTTCTTCTTCTCTTCTTCTCTCTCTTTTCTCTTCTTATATCTGATCACCATCAGATTTGGGCATTGGATGAAGGGGAGAAGGGAGGAGGAGGTGTTGGGAAGGAAGATATGATGTAAGAAAGAAGACTCCTCACCATCTCACGCATGCCTCCTCTTCACCTTTTTAATTTTTATCACACACCACCACATATCTCATGCCCAAAACCTTTCTTAGTGCCCTAGAGATCTAATCTCTTTGAATCATAGGCATTCAAATCCAAATCAAAGGTTAGATGGGCGTTGAGATAGAGTTGTGTTGTAAGAAAGAAACCTCTTCTCACAAATTAGCGCACGCCAATCTTCTCTAATTTTTTTTGTCACACAAAAAAATCTTTCACATCCTAATTAGATATATTTTGTTTCTATTTTAAATTATATTCTAATAAAAAAAGTCTGGATGAGAAAGAATTTCAGATAAGTTGGGGTGCCAACTATTGGTGCCCCCTCTCCTTTCATGCGTGCAAGAAGAGAAGGATGAGGAAAACAACATTGCTCTTCTTTTTTGACATGATTTTTAAAGAGAGAGTCTCAAAGGATTTAAGCTCTCTAAGTCATAGTTCTTCTGGTTCAAGTTGGGTCTTAATCAGATTCAAATCGAGTCCGAAACGAGCCAAATTCGAAAAAGCTGTCAAGTCTGATCCAATCAGGCTTGAAATTCAAATCTGATTTGGATAATTGAATCTAATTAATATTAAATTAAATTAAGTTTAATTAAATTAAATTTAATTTAAATTAATTAAAACTTAATACATAATTAAATCAGCTCCAAAAAAATTACAACATTTGTAATTAAGTCCCTACGCTAACAATTAACAGCTACCAAAACTGTAACGATTATAAATTTGCAGTTTTTAAAATTCAAACTATCAATCTGATTGATAATTAGAATATGATCCAAGTCATTGATCAGGTCATACTCTTTTTATATATAACCTCTCAGATTCTATTCTGTCTGATAGTGAGATATACCATGATCTCCATCACAATATCATCAAAACTCTTTTCGATGGGCTGAAATGATTCCAACTCACCTCAACAAAGATCGTTGATCCAAAAATGATCTTAATGAGTTCTCAAATCCACCAATAATATCTAGTAACATATAGTGATAACCCAGTAGAATAAAAAAATAAATTCCTAAGTATAGTTATTGTGTGATACAATCCCTCTATCGTGAGTTCCGACTTGACGGAGGTCATGGAGAACTCATCAAATCCCATCATCAGTCATATGCTAGATTGACTCGACTCGAGTTTATTTGTGAATCTTGTGAAAACTCTTTTTTAGTATTCACACTTACTCTGATCAGAGATTTTCTGAACTCAGTCTTACAAATTGCATAGGACTTCTCCTTTTCCATCAAGATCGATAGATTTCATTTAGGTGCATCCTACTCCAAACAGCGAACCTGAATCTACAATAGCCAACATACACAGCAATGATCTGAATGGCTAGGGATCAAGGAAATATGTAGTCAAACTAAGTAGCCTCACTGCAAATAGCCAACACACCGCAGGTCAAAAGATAAGTCACACCACTGCAGCTTCGAAAAAAATCACTGACGAGTGAGTAGATATTCAAATGATTTCTCATGTTGGTCACGCTCAGTGCAAGTTATTCTCTAACAACCACCTGCACTCTCACCCCAGTGTCTCTACACCACAGACTCGAGACTTATCTGCCCTAAAGAGAGATAATCCGTGCACTGATCTTGAATAGATTGATCACTGTCCTCCATGACGATCCTTTGATCGGGAGTATTTAGAAATGAACCACTAATGGTGTATGTCTCAAATTTTCAACACCTTGAGAATATACGAAATCATCTTTGTTAATTTTTAAGATAAATATGGACACATAAGACATGATTGGTTATTAAGACTGCCCATCAAGTACAAATCATGTCCTAGAGAAAGATATGTGTCAGTCAAGATTGGCTTCTATGGCACACATCTAACATTATCCTCACCGACAACTTTCTCTTTTATTCTTTTATCTCAATTGATAGGTGGGTTCTCATTTCTTCCCACTATCTTTCCTTCTTCATCTTTATCCTTTCTTTGATTCTCAATGGCTAGCACCAAGGGCTCCGATGGAAGCTGGTCCTCAAATCATTCTCTGGCACTGAGTGAAAGCATCGAGGGGGATGGTGTTAGGCATGAAAGTGAGTCAACTTTTGTGCTAGACACAATCGAGTCTGTGCTACGTCTAAAAGATTTGGATCTAATATGGGCTCGACATAAGATTCTTGCTTCCTTCAAGCTTGAACCCCCAAGTGCTAGCAGAAGGATTGGCAATCCTCCTGCAGGGTGGATCGACCTTTATGAAGAATCATTCTGGGCCAGGCTCTGGTTGCTTGTGCACCCCTTTATCATAGATATTTTTTGTTTCTTCAATCTCTCTCCTTGTTCACTAGTTTCCAACTCTTTTTGCTTCATTATCAGATTCATGGTTGTTTGCTTTTTGGTCAGTGTCTGTCCATCAATTTTTTTATTTCAATTTTTTTTTATCCTAAAGAGACATACCACGAATTGATGGTATATTTCTCCTTCAAAGGGTGCTTCTGCCCTGATAAATGGGGCTCCTACCTCCATTCACGAATGGAAGGAGTGATTTTTCTTTATTTCGAGCCCTTCTCTCGAGTCCTTAATGTTACCAAACTGAGGTTGGCCAAGGGAGGCTGTGTTCGATGTCTCGAAGCTAGAGAGGGAGGATCTTCATAGCTTTGAGATATTACAGGAGTACAAGATCCCTTCCATGAAGGATTTGCTATCAGAGTAGGCCCTCTTCTGCATCGCACTAAGTTTAGCTGTCCTTGAAGATCAATTCGATCGACCCATGTTTTTTCTTTTTCATTAAGTCTTTTAATTCATTAACTATCGGACAATGTAGGGATGAGGCTGGAACAAATTGAGGTGCTTCGAAAGGGAGATGCCCAGCGACAGCAAAGGAGGAAGGTTGCCCTCCCAGTTACAGAAGGAGTTGTGAAGAAAGCACGACCTGCTAGGACAAGTGCTGGGGGCACACCTTCAGCAACCCCCCCCCCTGATCAGTCGATGCTCCCTCTGTGCCATTCCTAGAAGTTGACGTCCTTGGCCTGGAGGTCCTTCCTGCCCCCCAAGGAGGGGAGACGTTAGCTCACTCTCTCGATCGAATGGGTCAGTGGGAGTACTTAGTCAGAGTCCCCAACAATGCCACCATAACAGAATACAAAAATGCCTGAAGGGCCTTGGAGGGGATGTTACATGGGTCTGATGTTTTAAGGGTTGAACAACAAGGTCTCGAGCTGCAGCAGAAGGAATCTATATTTTTCTTAGTTTGAATGAGTTCTTCTAAACCCTTTCTCAACCTCTTTGTATTTTTACTGACCAGATTTGATGGGTTCAGCTGGGGCATCAGGTTGTAGCTTTTATCATCTCGAGAAGAGAAGTAGAATCAATGCTTGCCAAGGCAGATGGAAGGTTAAGGACTGTCGAGACTGAAGCCGAACACCTAAGGAATGAATTGGAGAGGGTAAAGGCGGATAAGGAGGAGGGCAGAAAGTGGGCCGAAGCTGACTTTGCTATGGAGAAAGAGAGACGTCGAGTAGCACAGGCTGAAGTCCTCGAGGTCGAAAAAATGATGGAAAGCTAAGTCACCGAAGTGGGGTAGTTAGCTATGGAAGCCTTTCGGGAATCTACAGAGCTTTCCAAGATTAAAGTGGATTTCATCTTTGAGGCATATGCTCTGGGTAAGAGGGACTGCCAGGTGAACAGAGCACTTTCCTGACCTCAACTTGACTTTTTTGGGAGCCATCGGAGAAGTAGAAGTCGAAGGGGATTTGGTTCCAATTGAGGCTGAAGGAGTGTAGGAGTTTAGAGTGACTACTACAGATGTTCCATCATCTATCGAAGGCATAGCCGAAGGGACCCCTGCTCCAGCAGCATCCACTACACCTCAATCTCTAGCGGGGGCATCATCGATGGAAGGTGCCTTGGGGCCTTCCACGGCCAGTCAGAAGAACTTAAGATGTTATTATATTTTTGTTTATGCCTAGATAGTGTAAACAAATTTTTGGATTAATGAAAATGAAAGTTTTACTTCTCTTCTTATTAGCGTTGTCTTCTTTTTGTGGGCATAGCCTCCCTTGATGTTTAGCATTTACTTTCAGTCAGATCAACATAGGCAATCAATTGGTTCTCCAACCATAAGGTTAGTGTTGTCAATCCAGCCACAAATTGGGGCATTACAAAAGGTGCTTGCTAGGCCAAGGAAAATTGCAACCAAGGCTGAACAAGATCTATTAGTTATGACGAAAAAATGTGAAGACCTTTCGGTCGAAGTGGGTCACATTTGTGAGGGTTCTCGGCTAAATTTGCATGATTATATCACTTAGAAGCGCAAATTAGTCGAAGAGAGGGACAAAATTGCCAAGGCTGTAAGTAAAGTGCGATGGAAATCGATCGCTCAAATAAGACAACTTGGAGGGAAACTTCATTTGAAGTGGCTGAGGGTTGTTGATTGCGACCGGACGATTGAAAAGGAATGACAGCTATCAGGTAAGTTCCAAGAGGATCTTGCTTCTTTCGAACAGGCCAACGTCAATCTCCTTGAGATAATCAGGAAAGAGAGATCAGAGATGGTGGAGCTTTGGATCAGACTGGTGAAGAGTGAAGCTGCGAAAAGGGCCACTTAAGGCAAGATCTGAAATAAAGTTTTGCTCGAAGCCGCTCCAAGAGAGGCATCTGCTTGGGTTGCCAGTGCATCTTGTCAAGCCTTCAGAGCTGGGTTTGGAGAATGCGAAGCATAGATCTTTGAGCTTTCTCCTGAGATAGACACTAGCCTTCTCGATATTTTGGAGATCAGGTTTGAAGAACGAGAAAGTTCAGCCATTGTACTTATTCCTGATCCTAGAAGATCATCAGGAAGAATTCCTATCTTGTAACTTTTGTTGGCTAAAGCCGAGGCCTTTCTCTGTTTGCTTATTATTTTTTCTGTAACTCCATAATTAGTATGAGTGAGGTGTTTTATCTCAATTTGGCTGATTCATAATGCAGATTGAAGGCTCGACGTATGAATTGGATGTGTTCGAGCACCACCATACATCACTCATATCCATGTAGTGGGACTAGTGGTAATCTGAAGGCGTGCATGGGTTGGGGCCAAGGACTCAAGGGATCGGTGACTAAAACGACACAGATCCCATGGGAGGTGAACCCTGCTTGGGTATTCGGCAGGGAATATTTTGGGTCAGACTTAGTATCCCCGCCCAACACATTCACTACTTCTACTAGATTGAGAGAGGACAATTATGTACATGTTAATGTAAAAGTATAAAACACCACTTTGACTAAGGGTTTAGTACATGATGTTATAGGGAACCTCTGTGCTTCTGTACTCGAATTAAGTGCTCATCGTTTTAGAATTTGAAAAAAGTAAGACAAGACAATACGGCTGCCTCACATCCATATTTAAGTGCACACTAGCTGAAGTGAAGTTTGTCATTAACCGACAGTCACCACAATACACTGGTTATAAGGGAAAGAATATTTCAGAGGAGCTTCACATCTCGGGTGCTATGGAGCAGTGGGCCGGTGCCTTTTGCCGCAGATGCATGATGGAAATCTTCTCCGTAAGCAGAAGTGCCATCCTTTCTAGTCATGCTCGCTATTTGTCATCTAAAAAAGGGGAGTCACCTAATGGGCTTTAGTTTAGCTTGGGAGGTATTGAAAATAGCTGTCCTTCTCATGGGAAGTGCAGATCCATAGCCTTAAGGGACTATCCCAGTGCCATACCCAGATCGGGTATGACTTCGATGATAATCTCTCATGACATTTATGTGGATCATGTGCTTCCAAGAGGGGTGGCCAGTAGGCCACACAATTGCTCTTCAGCACAGACCGCAGTCTTTACCGCCTGAAGACCTCATCCCTAGGGCCCTCAATGGCCTATTGGTATTGGCTTTACCCACCACTGCTGGCATCGTGCTGCTTCCCGATTGGATCGGTAAGGACTCCATCGGCGGTGAGTGGAGAAACATCACACTGATAATGAAGCAGAGCAGATATCAGCTTCCATTTTTTTTTTCTCATTTTTTCTCGCATCTATATAATCGCCTTTGTTGCGATGCTTTACCTTGTAATCATCATAAATACAATGTTTGAACTATGGTATAACTTATGTTGCATATGTCTGATTTATTGTAGTTTTATTTTTTGATTGTGTTTGACTGTTTTGTGCTAGTTAGGTTGGATCGATGAGAATGCTATCTATCCAAAATCTTCCTATCATAAGGGCCTTCAAATTTTTGGAAGGGTCTCCAGGCCTTCACCTATTCTCGTAGATCATCTTATTTCAGGCTTAGGTTCAGTCTCGCTTTATCCTTGGATGAGCCTTGACTTCGACTCTGTTAGCAATGGTCTCACGGGTGCTTTTAGAGCTTATGCTCTAGTTTAGTTTAGATTGTTTGCTCCCTCCCTTTGAGCCTTGCTAGAATAGTTCTAGGTGTTTTCTATTGGGGGATGCCTAGAGTAGTTGGGTTAGGAGTTCGGTGACTTCCACAGAGGATGGATTCATGATCGATGGCGTTGAAATCAGTGTTGTTACCGCTTGGGGTCGGGAAAGTGATGAATCCCGACATGATCTAAGGTACGATCCCCTAGTGAGTAGCTTCCATCTTACTATTGAGTAAACATGGGGATGCATGCGGAGAGTTTGTGATACAATCACAATCCAACAAATACATAAACAACAGAGCTTAGATCTTTGACAGTGTGGGCACTTGTAATATCATGAAGGCTTTATTTGTATTCCCACAGAATAGATAGGGGCTTCGCTTGCACTCCCATCGAATAGGTGGGGGCTTCCTTTGCACTTCCACCAAATAGATGGAGGCTTCACTTGCACTCCCATCGAATTGGTGGGAACTTCATTTATACTCCCACCGAAGAGGTGAGGATTTTATTTATACTCCCATCGAATAGGTAGGAGCTTCACTTACACTCTCACTGAGTAGGTGGAGGCTTCATTTGTACTCCCACCGAAGAAGTGGGGGCTTTATTTGCACTGCCACCGAATAGGTGAGGGCTTCAATTGCACTCCCATCGAAGAGGTAGGGGCTTGAATTGCACTCCCATCGAATAGGTGGGAGCTTTATTTATACTTCTATCGAATAGGTGGGAGATTCATTTACACTCTCATTGAAGAGGTAAAGGCTTCATTTACACTCTCACCGAATAGATGGAGGCTTTATTTACACTCCCACCGAATAGATGGGAGCTTTATTATGCACTCCCATCGAATAAGTGGGAGCTTTATTTGCACTCCGACCGAATAGGTGAGGGTTTTATTATAAGAGAAGCATCAGACTAAGGTTGAAGATCAACCTGACAAATGGGATGATTAAAAAGAGAAAGAACGAAATACTTTTATTGACTAGATACATCATTTATAATACATGTGAAGGTTTTTTGAGTTTCGGGAGCAGGACAGGAGTGTTCCATCCAGTTATTTTAGAATGTAGGTTCTGGGTCTAATGATCTCCTCCACTTGGTAAGGACCTTCCCATCTAGCAGCCAACTTTTCATATTTTGTAGGATAAGAGATTTCGGTCCGGTGCAGGACTAGGTCACCGACTCTGAATTCTTTATTTTTGACATAGGAGTTATAATATCGGGCCATCCTTTGTTGGTAAGTCACCATCCGAACTCATGCTTTTTTGTAGACTTCTTCCAGTAAACCTAGATTTACTTAGAGATTTTTTGTATTAGCTTCGTCACTATAATTCTTGATCCGAAATGATGGAAGCTCGATCTCCACCAGTATGACCGCCTCTATTTCAAAGGAAAGGTTGAAGGGAGTCTCACTTGTTGGAGTCCTCTGAGTGGTTCTGTAGGCCCACAATACACTATAGAGTTCATTAATCAGACTCTCTTAGCTCGATCGATCCTGACCTTTAGTCCCCATAAAATAGTCAGATTGGTGACTTCAGCCTCACCATTTGCCTGTGGATGCCCTACCAATGTAAAATGTTCAGAGATGCCCCATTCTCGATAGAATTCAGTAAGCTTTGACCCAAAAAATTATCATCCGTTATCTGTAATCAACACTCATGGGAGGCCAAACCTATAAATGATAGACTTCCAAATGAAGTCCATTACCTTTGCCTTAGTAATACTGGTCAGAGGCTCAACCTCTATCCATTTAGTGAAGTAGTCAATTGTCATGAGTAGAAACTTTCTTTATCTCGAAGCTGGAGGAAAGGGACCCAGGATGTCTGTTCTTTATTGCACGAAGGGCCAAGGAGCTATAATCAGAGTCAATGGGGGGCTGGTTGGTGTTGAACATTGGCCATCTTCTGACATTGATCACAGCACTTGACGAAGTTGATGGCATCATCCTACATTTTGGGCCAATAATACCTCTATCGTAGTAATCTATAGGCCAGCAACTTTCTGGCCACATGGTTCCTACATATCCGGTCATGCACCTTTCGAAGAGCATAATCTGCCTCAGAGGGATGAAGGCATCAGAGGAGCAGTAAAGAGAGAGATCATCGATAAAGTTTGCTTTCATGAAGGATATAATGAGGAGTCTGGGGCCTAATTTTTTTGGCTTCTTTCGAGTCAGCCGGCAAAATTTCATCCTTCAAAAAGCAGACAAAAGGATTGATCCAGCTGGGTTCTTCCTCCATTTGTAGAACATGGATCAGGTCTTCGAGGCTTGGTCTTTCCAATACTTCAAAGAACGTGTGTTTAGGAAGATTGTCTTGTGCAGAGGTGGCTAATTTGGAGAGCAAA
The DNA here is from genome assembly GCF_000442705.2 of Elaeis guineensis. Taxonomy (NCBI): domain Eukaryota; kingdom Viridiplantae; phylum Streptophyta; class Magnoliopsida; order Arecales; family Arecaceae; genus Elaeis; species Elaeis guineensis. The sequence goes on from NC_025998.2 coordinate 110,464,754, forward strand.
TCGGCCCTTGAATTCTCCACTCAAGGTACCTGTTGAACTTCTAAATCAAAGAATGTGGAGGTGAGACTCTATACCTTTGAGAGTTATTTTTTCATATTCTCCTTTCGCACTTCATATTCCCTTTGACTTGTCCGGCTACCAATTGTGAGTCAGTGTAAATCCTTAACTTTTTGACTCCCAGCTCCCGTGCAATTCTTAATCTAGTCAAGAGGGCTTCGTATTCAGCTTCATTGTTTGTCATAGAAAAATTGAACCATAAGGCATATTTTGTAGTGAACCCGTCTGGTCCTGAAACCAACAAGCATGCATTGGATCCAATAGAACTAGCTGATCCATCTACATTCATGATCCAGAACCCATCTAATTTATGGGGCAGGTTCAGATCGGGTGTTTCAGTTCCTCTGGCCGCTTCCAGCTCTATTGAGTCTTTGAAAATAGTATATTCTACAATGAAATCAGCCAAGGCCTAAGCTTTAATGGAGGATCGAGGTCTGAATTTCATTCCAAATTCTGTGAGTTTGATCGCCCATTTTGCCAATCATCCTAAAGTGTCTGGCCGATGTAAGGCTGTCTTTAAGGGTTGATCAGTCATGACCATGATCGAGTGTGCTTAAAAATAGGACCGCAGTCTTTGGACAGAAATAATAAGGGTGAAGATGAGTTTCTCCATTTTAATATATCAAGTCTCCACATCATGGAGGATTCGGCTAACATAATAGATGGGCTTTTGAATTTTTTCATATTTTCGAATCAAAATAGAGCTCATGATGATGGGCGACACTACTAGGTATAAATAGAGTTCTTCACCCATCCTTAGCTTACTGAGGAGTGGTGGAGAAGCTAAGTAGCTCTTCAACTCTTTAAAGGCATGATCGCATTGTGGGATTCACAAAAAGTCCTTTGGCTTGTTGGTGAACGTAGGCAATTTCATGCATGTATTTTAAATTTTTTTTTGAATAAATTATAATGAAAGATGATTAGATTAATCAAATTAATCTAACATGCATATGATCTAATCATCAAATCCACCTACTCTAAAATCTATGACATGATATGTTGCATATAAAATCTAAAAAATCCGGATGATAAAATCTGCATGCACGGATGTAAGCAGTAGATCAGATCTACACCTATCTGAGTTCAGAACTCAATATCTGATCATGGATCGATGATTGTCACTGCTGATAAACATGATAGAGAGGGTCTTCGCTGGTTGCTCACAACCGTACACGCATCCAGCCTCTATGAAAATTCCACTTGAAGCTCCGATCTGATCAATTTTTTCGGGAGTGCTAGCTCATGCGAAGACCTTCTTCTTGGATGATCTGGATCCTTTCTTCAAATCTTTAGAGTCTTTTCAAAGATTGAAGATAGAGTTTTGGAGGAGATGAAGAGGTAGAAGAAAGATGAAGAGGAAAATAATTTTTCTCTTATTTTTTCTCTCTTTCCAAACCCAAAGGAAGAAACCCTGAAAAATAGATTTTGCACACACCCCAAGAGAAAGGACTCTCCTTCTCTTTTCATGCCATGAACCCATGCCCAAGGACTTCTCATTATGAAAGCCCTTTTCTATAGCCTATTACATACACAAAAGTGAGAAATAAACCCCTTTTTATTGGCATGTTATAGGGTTGGGTGAAGAGTCCTAAGGATCTTAGACTCTTCAAGATATGTCATACCTTCTCCAAATTTCATGCTAAAACATATCCAAAAAAATATGAGATGCCCCTTCCCATATTTTTTTACAATAAATCAGTTCTCTAACTAATTTTTTACAAAAAATCTCCTCAAAATATTGCACACATAAAGAGAAAAAAATAAATTAGCATGTGGAGTGATTTGGATAAGAACAGATTCTCTTGATAAAGAATGTTTTAAAATCCAATTTCAAAACCTTTCTTTTATCAAAACCAAATTAGATTTAGATGTGAGAAAGGGAGGGAGAAGACCTCTTTGGCATAAAAAATCTCACACAAAAATCTCTTGAGCGTGGAGAAAGTTGGTGTCAAAGTGGGAGGTACATGGAGAGGAAGAGTCCAATCCTATATGGGCTCTAGATTTCCTTATTTGAATCCAAATCAAATCACATCTGATTTAGCCCAAATAAAATATATGAAACTCAATCTAATTAGACTCATAAATTTTTAATCAAATTTTAATTAAATTAGATATTGATTGAACCAAAGTCCTGATCAGATTAGCGATATTTCTCTTTTAGCAATTAGATCATCTCATAACCTAATCGGGTCAAACCTAATTGAATCTAATTCAATTAGATTTTATTTAATTCTCTTTCTTCAATTAAATTAAGCTAATCAACAATCTAATTACTAATTAATTCTTTATAAATTTACTAATACTTAATGAATAAATTTATTATAACTTTTGCATAAGGTTAATCATCAATCAAATTGATGATTAAGTCCTTGAATGATTCTCAATTGTTGATCAACCACATGATCAATTAGAAACTTCTTTTGAGTGTGACTCCATAGGTTCGAACCTAAGCCAATACTATAAAAATAAATTTTTAAACCAATCGATGTAACCATCTAGCAATGGTGACCTGACGTCTGGATAGGTCGAATAATGGCGAAGCAATATTCAAGAACCTATTGGTGTATGGTTACCATATAATTCATCTCTTTAACCCTAATGCTCAAGGATAACCTAGGATTTAACTGTCAATCCTAGATAAATCATTCATATTATATTTTAATCTTTTAAATCCATCACATAGATTACTCAGGCTCAGGTTTTGCTAAATTAAAATATATTGATACGTTAACTCCTACTAATTCGGAGGGGTCAATCCCATCTTGACTCATGCACCGACTTAACAAGTACTTGACTGTACCCAAAAACCTTCCATTACTAAATTAAAAACTCAGTTAGTCTGATATCAAAGTACAATGAGTTGCTTGCAAATCATCATGGTGATCTCAGATCGGAGAGACACTTATACCTATACCCTTCGTGAGCTACTCTTGATAGTAGAGTGCTCCATAGTTGGTCATATTTAGTGATGATGTACTCCTATATCTCACCTGCATGCCATACCAGTGTCTTCACACCATTTGGTTATGAGGACAACCAATGCATATGGTACACGATGACCTACACTTGATATCACTATCATCCTAATAATAATGTATCGTTTGGTCACGAATCAATTTAAGGACTATGCGATAAATTTTTCTTTATCGATCAAAATAGTCCTAAGGACTTTATCATAACAATATAGAAGTTCGTTAGAAGATGTAATCTTGTGATAAAAAAGGCCAAATAACTTTTATTATTTATTAATTTATATATATTTATAATTAGCACAATCATAAAACGATTGGCTTTAGGACATATTTTCCAACAACTTCCACTTGGACTAAAGCCAGTCAGTATAGTACCATACATCCATCTTCAATTTATCATCTCAAAACTCTTAGATACCAAGGCTTTAGTAAATGGGTTGGTAAGATTCTCCTTTCCATCAATCTTCTAAAGTTCGATGTCATCTTAATAGATTTTCTCGAATAAGGTGATAGCGATGCAAAATACTTGGTAAGCTAATGGGACTTCAGCTCCTTGGCCTGAGCTATGACTCCAGTGTTGTACAATATAGCAAAACCATCATTGGAGGGTGCCACTCCTAGCTTACCAATGAACCTATACAATCATATCGCTTTCTTGCAAGCATCGAATGCTGCAACGCATTCTACCTCACAAATTGAATTTGGCTATAATTTTTTTGCTTGAAACTTTTTCAGTAGATTGCTCCATTATTTAGGATAAGGATGTATTCTAACACATTCTTGCTATTATTATGTCCAACTAAAAATTGGAGTCATACTCTATAAGTTTTAAGTCATATTCTTCATAATCGAATCACTGATCCTTAGTATTTCTCAAATACCTAAGGATGTCCTTCCAGTGATTCTACTCGGATCTTGCAGGTATCCACTCACTACTCTAGTGAGTATACCATATCCGATCTCATACATGGTGTACATGATAGAATAGATTCTACTCATAAACACTCTATGTATGTTGGACTAGGATAATCCAAGTAACCTTTTTGATCTATCTCTATAGATCTTCATCCCTAGGATGAGGGATGCTTTTTCAAAGTTCTTTATGGAGAATTATGATAATAGCGAATCTTTTATTCCCTGTAATGTAAGGAATGTCATTCTTGATTAAAAAAATTTTATTCACATACAAAATAAGAAATATACTTATAAAACTATTAATCCATTTGTATTTGTAGGGTTTATCTTCATTCTCAACGAAGCCATATATTTTGATCATTTATCAAAATATACGTTCCAACTTCGAAATATTTAGCATTACCACAGGAGAAAATTATCTTGTTATGGTCAATACCATATTGTTGACAATATCTTTAGGCAACCAGATAGGCATTTTAGGTCTCCACCTTCTCATCTTCGCTCTCTAATCCTATTGAAGATCCACTTACATCCTATGGGCTTTATCTTTTTGAGTGGATCAATGAGTGTCTATACACCATTGACCATTATGGGCTTCATTTTCAACTCTATTGCTCCAAGCCATTAATCAGAGTCGGACCTCTACATGACATCCATGCAGGTGATCAGATCCTTGTTGTTCTCATCGAATTCAACAGGATCACGTCTCATAGCAAGATATCGAAGTATCTATCCGACAGATATGGTAATCTATCAGATCTCCTTAATGGTGCCTTTATAATAGGTTTCGAATTTGATCTAATCAAATCTGATTCTAAGGGCTCACTAGATTGTGTTAGTTCTTCTACCTATTGAACTTCATAAGTTTCACATTAAAGGCATCAGTTCCTTCACCAAAGTACTCTTTTTCTGAAAAGAATGCTAAATAACTCTTATTCTTTAGTATGGTAGAAATTATATCCCCTAGATTCTTTAGGGTTATCCTACAAAGTAATACATATAAGATCGAGATCCAAGCTAATCAGTCTGTAAATGCTCAATATAAATTGAACACTCTCAAATCCTAAGATAAGAAAGTATCGACTTACGCTTACTCCATATCTCATATGGAGTCATTACGACTGATTAATTCAGAATGTAGCTCAGAACAAAACAAGAGTCTTAAGAGCATAACCTTAAAAGAAGATTGACAGACTTATAAACTGTATCATGGATCGAACTATGTCTAACAAAGTCGATTCTAATAAGAGAAAATCCTATTCTCTTTTAGATATGTTAAAAACTCATCGGAAGGACATTCTCCTCTTTGGACCGACCAAAGAGTTTAATGCTCTTTCTAGTTTATTTTTCTACCTTATTAAAAAATTATTTAAATATTTTAAATAATTTAAATTTATGATAAACATGTTCGTAGATCCAATACATTAGTATGTATCAGATTCAGAACATCATTAGCTCATTCATCTTTTCCAGCAAAAGATGACTTGGTCATCTTACTAAGGAGATAGAATTGACAGGTTGATAATGATTCACAATCATTGACTTCGAGAATTATCTCTTGTTGATCTTATTTTTATTTATATGACCAAGCCTAAATTGTCAAAGGTAGGCTTCCATGACATTATCTACTCTAAGGAGTTTGTTTGTTGTGTATAATATACTAACAGGTTGTGTAAATATCATTTTTTAGTTATCCACATGATTTTGATATCATTCATAATGATATTATAAAATTATTAGATAATAGTGACAATCATCAAAATGATATTGTTAGAATTAAAATAGGCTTGATGATTCCTAAAACCAAGATGGGAACATAACTTTCATCTCTAATGTTTAGGAACCTCTTACTATTTTCAAACTTTCTACTAACCTGAAGTCATTGTAACAATTTGCATGGACTTTTGATATCTAATATTCAGGTAGTAGTATCATAGATAGAGAAATCACAAGGTGTTATCATATAAGTACCTTGTTCGGTAATCATTTGCTGATTTTTCTTCTTTTGTCTGTTCGGATCAAGGGACTCTTCCAGACTAGGTTAATCTTAGACTCTTTTGTTAGTTCGAGCTCCTCAGCTCAAGCATGACTCTTTAGCACTTTCTTTTTTTTTCTCAAAAGATTGTTGTCCAATTGAAAACACATCTTCAGAGATGCAAAAAAACTCTTTCAATATTTGAAAGATTTTCTCCTACTGAGCATCATCGAATTTACAACTAAATTCGTATTCTTTACTACTTTCAAAAAATATCACATGGTGATATGATCATTTGGCCACTTCTGATAAGTGCCTTTGATCACATCATGTGTGTTGGATATGAAAACATCAGGTGCTAGATCTATAATCATATTTAGGATCCATTCGTGCTCTAGAACTATTTACAACTTTCGATACTATCTATTGAAGTTGAGTCCTATAAATAAGTCACTATCAAACAGTGAATGGAGCAACGGATATCTAGCCATAACTGAAAGAAAAATATAAGACCTTAATGTTTATGAATTGATTAAGCCTAAAGATTTGCACTTTAGTATAAAATTTTTTTTACTATTTTATTCGAATTGGTAGCCTCTATCTCTAATCCGAGAAATTACCTTAATTTTTTAGCAGGTACTAGAATCCACACAGACTGCATACAGGTCTGAGGATGGCTCGATTAACCCATATACACCTATGGGTAGGTTCTCAATTAATTATTTCTTCAAATAATTTTTAGTAGTTAATTTAGTCCCAGATTTTATTTCAGTAGGCGATGGGCCTCCACTGAAAGTTTTGATTACGTCAAACCATTAATATGAACATACTCAGTGATTCTAACTAATGAATGATCAGGTCTGAGGATCGCTCGGTCAACCCAACCATCATTAGATAGTATAACAGAGTCATCATATAATGAATGATAATTCCATCATTCAGAGAGAATATCAGACGGATGGCATCTGCAATGTCAATCTGAAATAATGGATCTATCACCATTCACCTTAATGGGAGGCTATGATCCAGTTATCTCTATAACTAGCTCATTTTATGGATCTAATAATTTAAAAAATTTAATTAATTTAGAGAAGAAAGAAGAAGAGATCAATCAGTAGACCATAATCCTTTCACTGACTTCATCAAGTCACTTAATTAGATTAGGATCATGCTGATCGAACAGGCACCTAGAACAGTCACACTGATCAACCTTAATAGCATGGGTCAACTTGAATCACTTAATAGTCCAATCAAGATATAATCCACTAAATTGGTCAGATAAGTGAGATCGATGGAAGGGTATGCTAAGCTTACCTTGTTAGGAAATTCAGTGTAGGGGTAAAATGGTAATTTTAAAACTTTTTCAAAATCATGATTTTACAGTGGAAAAATATTAATTAATCTAATTAATTAACATAAATTTATCCTACACTAGGATCTAAATATGATATATAGCATGCATGCATTTAAATTTAAAATTCGAATTTGAACAATAAACACTTTATTGTAATGTGTTCAGAACACAATACCTTCGTGCGGGTAGTAAATCACCGCAATCAGATCACCATCGAGAGAGTCTGATCATCACGATGTAGCCACACAGTATGTCTGGCTTCTGCAGATCATCCACACGAAGCTCCCGATCTGATCGACTCCTCACGAGTGCTAGCCCATTGTAGAGCCCTTTTGACGGCCAATGCTGATCGAACTCCTTCGATCGATGTCTGTCGATTCTTTGGATACTCCAAATCATCAACAGATATGCTTGAGAGGATGTTGAAGATCTCCCTAAGATTTTGTGGGCTCACGATACTCGTAGCTCACTTTCTCACTTCCCGAACCCCAGGCTAAAACTCTAGAGAACTCACTGGAAACCTTGCACCCACTTTTCTTTCTTTTCTTTCTTTTTCTCTTGGAAGGATATGAACTTCCTTCTCACGCACAAGATTTCTCACGCCCTAGAATTTTTTTTCAAAAATCTTCTTCTTTCACGCCCCACTCTTCTCCTCCTTTTATAACAACCTCAAACGTCTTATCCAAAAGAAAGGATAAAGATGAGTAATTGCACATTTGAATTCAAATCAAATTTTGAATTCAAATGGACACCAACTCATCCCTTATCCACTAAAGGCGTGAGGCGTGGCTTAAATTATGCATGGAGTGATTTCATGAGAAACCTTTTCTCATGTAATAAATGGGGCGTAAAAAAAGGAATAAGGTGCAAAGATTGATTGCCCATTCAAATTCAAACTTTATTTTGAATTTGAATGGCCAACCAATCATCCTTATCCATTCATATGGCACATTAAAGTGGGGCATGGAGAGGGCTTGGCATGAGGAAATAATTTATGAGAAGTTTCTTCTCCTGAATTCAAATGGGTGCAATGGAAGTGAGGTGGCGCATGGAGATTGGGTCAAGGTGGTTTCATTATTTAAACCAACCTAATTGAACCAAATAAGTTAGGTCCAATTAGACTAATTTAAACCTAACTTAATTAGGCTTAATTAGGCTTAATAAAATCCTAATCAAATTAAGAATTGACTAAGCCCAATCTCCGATCAAATCAGGGACCAAACCATCTTGACGATTAGGTCAACTCTTAACCTAATCGGGTCAAACCCAACTGAATCCAATTCAATTGGACTTGATCCAAAAATAATTACTCAATCAAATTGAGTTAATTAGTGATCAAATTACTAATTAAATCTCTCATAAATACTGAGTCCAAATTCGATGGGCAATCGGGCATCAGAATTCATCGATATGTAACTCTGATCAAAAAGTCCCAACCAGTGGGACTCTTGACCCCGGTACCCATAATGTGTGGAACTCATGATCAGAGAACCCTGATTCTCTATCACTGAGTCCCAAATATGTAGAATTCTACATCAGCCATCAGATCAGATAGGAACCTCTAATGTGTGTGACCCCGCAGGTTCGAACCTAAACCGGTAGCACAGGAACCAATTCCTGTACTAATCGAAGTGACCATCTAGTAATGGTATCCGATATCCGGATAGGTCGAAAAGTCACAATCGCAACACTCAGAACCTACATAAATATAGCTTTTGTATAATTCATCCTTTTGACCCCTATGTTTAGGACGACTCAAGGTTAAACTGTCAACCCTGATCAGATCATCCGAATCGTGCTCAACTCAAACAGTCCTGTGACTCCTCACAAGGACTACCCTGGCCAAGATTTTGCTAAATTGAAACATGACTGTACACAGCTCCTAAACTGGAGTGATCAATCCCATCTTGACACACGCACCGACAAGTCAAGTACTTGACTACACCCAGTAGCCTTCCATCACTGAATTAGAAATTCAGGTAGTCCAGTGCCTAAGTGCAGTGAGTTGCTTGCAAGTCACCATGGTGGTCTCAGGTCGGAGGGACATTTATACCCATATTCCAATGGAGCAAATCTTGACAGTAGAAATAGCTCCAGAGTCGGTCACGTTCAGTGCAGATGTACCCTTATATCTCATATGTATGCCATACCAGTGTCTCCACACTCATTGGTTAAGAGGACAACCAACCTATATGGCACACAACGACCTATGCTTGATAAATATTATCGTCCTTGGTAACAACGTATCACTTGATCGCGAACAGATTTAAGGACTCAACGATAAATCCTCCTTTGTCGAGTCTAAATAGTCCTAAGGACTTCACCACAACATAGGAGTTCATTAGAAGATGAAATATTTTGTGATGAAAAATACCAAAATAATTTTTATTAATTCATAATTTATGTACAAATATAAAAATGAGCACAACCGTCAATAGGCTGACGATTGGTTTTGGGACACTATTTCCAACAATCTCTCACTTGGCCTAAAGCCAATCGGTGCAGTATCTAATACCCATCTTCGACTTGTAGTTGTCGAACTCCTTCACCGCAATGGCTTTAGTGAATGGGTCAGCTAGGTTCTCCTTCCCGTCGATCTTCTGAAGATCGACATCACCTCGATCTATAATTTCCCGGATGAGATGGTAGTGGTGCAGAATATGCTTCGTCCGCTGGTGTGCCTTTGGTTCCTTCACCTGAGCAATGGCTCCAGAGCTGTCATAGTAGAGCAGAACTGGACCAACCAGGGAGGGTGCTACTCTGAGCTCGGTGATGAATTTTCTCAGCCACACCGCTTCTTTGGCAGCATCTGATGCGACGACATACTCCGCCTCGCAAACTGAAACAGCCACTGTTTGTTGCTTGGAATTTTTCAGCAGATAGCCCCACCATTAAGGGTAAAAATAAATACCGACACACTTTTGCTGTCATCATGATCAGACTGGAAACTAAAGTCTGTAAACCTTATAAGTTGTGGAAAAATTCAGTGCAGGGGTAAAATGGTAATTTTAAAACTTTTTCAAAATTATGATTTTACAGTAGAAAAATATTAATTAATTTAATTAATTAATATAAATTTATCCTATACTAGGATCTAAATATGATATATAGCATGCATACATTTAAATTTAAAATTCAAATTCGAACAGTAAACACTTTACTGTAATATGTTCAGAATACAATACCTTTGTGCGGGTAGTAGATCACCGCAATCTGATCACTATCGGGAGAGTCTGATCATCGTGATGCAGCTACACAGCGTGTCTGACCTCTGTGGATCGTCCACACGAAGCTCTCGATCTAATTGACTCCTCACGAGTGCTAGCTCGTTGCAGAGCCCTTTTGATGGTCAATGCTGATCGAACTCCTTCGATCGATGTCTGTCGATTCTTTGGATGCTCCGGATCATCAACAGATGTGCTTGAGAGGATGTTGAAGATCTTCCTAAGATTTTGTGGGCTCACGACACTCGTAACTCACTTTCTCACTTCCCGAATCTCGGGCTAAAACTCTAGGAAACTCACCGAAAATCTTGCACCCACTTTTCTTTCTTTTCTTTCTTTTTCTCTTGGAAGGATATGGACTTTCTTCTCATGCACAAGACTTCTCACGCCCCATAATTTTTCTCCAAAAATCTTCATCTTGCACGCCCCACTCTTCTCCTCCTTTTATAACAACGTCAAACATCTTATCCAAAAGAAATGATAAAGATGAGTAATTGCACATTTGAATTCAAATCAAATTTTGAATTCAAATGGACACCAACTCATCCCTTATCCACTAAAGGCATGAGGCATGGCTTAAATTGTGCATAGAGTGATTTCATGAAAAACCTTTTCTCATGTAATAAATAGGGCATAAAAAAAGGGACAAGGTGCAAAGATTGATTGCCAATTCAAATTCAAACTTTATTTTGAATTTGAATGGCCAACCAATCATCCTTATCCATTCATTTGGCACATTAAAGTGGGGCATGGAGAGGGCTTGGCGTGAGAAAAAAATTTATGAGAAGTTCTTTCTCATGAATTCAAATGGGTGCAATGAAAGTGAGGTGGCGCATGGAGATTGGGTCAAGGTGGTTTAATTATTTAAACCAACCTAATTGAACCAAATAAGTTAGGTCCAATTAGACTAATTTAAATCCAACTTAATTAGGCTTAATTAGGCTCAATAAAATTCTAATCAAATCAGGAATTGACTAAGCCCAATCCCTGATCAAATCAGGGACCAAACCATCTCGACGATTAGGTCAACTCTTAACCTAATCGGGTCAAACCCAACTGAATCCAATTCAATTGGACTTGATCCAAAAATAATTACTCAATCAAATTGAGTTAATTAACGATCAAATCACTAATTAAATCTCTCATAAATACTGAGTCCAAATTCGATGGGCAATCGGGCATCAGAATTCATCGATATGTAACCCTGATCGAAAAGTCCCAACCAGTGGGACTCTTGACCCCGGTACCCATAACGTGTGGAACTCATGATCAGAGAATCCTGATTCTTGATCACTGAGTCTCAAACATGTAAGATTCTACACCAGCCATCAGATCAGATAGGAACCTCTAATGTGTGTTACCCCGCAGGTTCGACCTAAGCCGGTAGCACAGGAACCAATTCCTGTACTAATCGAAGTGACCATCTAGTAATGGTACCCGATGTCCGGATAGGTCAAAGAGTCGCAATCACAACACTCAGAACCTACATGAATATGGTTACTGTATAATTCATCCTTTTGACCCCTGTGTTTAGGATGACTCAGGGTTAAACTGTCAACCCAGATCAGATCGTCCGAATCGTGCTCAACTCAAACAGTCTTGTGACTCATCACAAGGACTACCCTGGCCAAGATTTTACTAAATTGAAATACGACTGTACATAGCTCCTAAACTGGAGTGATTAATCCCATCTTGACACACGCACCGACAAGTCAAGTACTTGACTACACCCAGCAGCCTTCCGTCACTGAATTAAAAATTCAGATAGTCCAGTGCCTAAGTGTAGTGAGTTGCTTGCAAGTCATCATGGCAGTCTCAGGTCGGAGGGATATTTATACCCATATTCCATCGGAGCAAATCTTGATAGTAGAAATAGCTCCGAAGTCGGTCATGTTCAGTACAGATGTACCCTTACATCTCACCTGTATGCCATACCAGTGTCTCCACACTCATTAGTTAAGAGGACAACCAACCTATATGGCACACAACGACCTATGCTTGATAAACATTGTCGTCCTTGATAACAACGTATCATTTGGTCACGAACAGATTTAAGGACTAAACGACAAATCCTTCTTTGTCGAGTCTAAATAGTCCTAAGGACTTCACCACAACATAGGAGTTCATTAGAAGATGAAATATTTTGTGATGAAAAAATATCAAAATAATTTTTATTCATTCATAATTCATGTATAAATATAAAAATGAGCACAACCGTCAACAGACTGATGATTGACTTTGGGACACTATTCCCAACAATCTTCCACTTGTCCTAAAGCCAATCGGTGCAGTATCTAATACCCATCTTTGACTTGTAGTCGTCAAACTCCTTCACCGCAATGGCTTTAGTGAATGGGTCAGCCAGGTTCTCCTTCCCGTCGATCTTCTGAAGATCGACGTCACCTCGATCCATAATTTTTTGGATGAGATGGTAGCGGCGCAGAATATGCTTCGTCCGCTGGTGTGCCTTTGGTTCCTTCGCCTGAGCAATGGCTCCAGAGCTGTCACAGTAGAGCAGAACTGGATCAACAAGGGAGGATGCTACTCTGAGCTCGATGATGAATTTTTTCAGCCACACCGCTTCTTTGGCAGCATCTGATGCAGTGACATACTCTGCCTCGCAAACTGAATCAGCCACTGTGTGCTGCTTAGAACTTTTCCAGCAGATAGCCCCACCATTAAGGGTAAAAATAAATCCTGACACACTTTTACTGTCATCGTGATTAGACTAAAAACTAGAGTCTGTAAACCCTATAAGTCTCAAGTCCAATTCACCATAAACAAGCTACTGGTCCTTAGTATTTCTTAAATACTTCAGGATAGTTTTAACAACCTTTCAGTGATTCTCCCCAGGATCAGATTGGTATCTACTCACTACCCCTAGTGAGTATGCCACATCTGGTCATGTACATGTCATGGCGTACATGATAGATCCCACTGTCGAAGCATGTGGAATCCTACCCATATGCTCTCTCTCTTGAGGTGTTGTCGGACAATTCCTCTTCGAGAAAAAAATTTCGTGGCCTATCGGAAGATAGTCTTTCTTAAAATTCTCTATGCTGAATCTCTTCAGCATAGTATCAATGTACATGGACTGAGATAAACCAAGCAACCTTTTAGATCTATCCCTATAGATCCTCATCTCTAGGATGTAGGAAGCTTCTCCCAGATCCTTCATGGAGAACTATGATGACAGTCAAATCTTTATTCCCTGTAATGCAGGGACATCATTTTCGATTAAGAGAATGTCATCCACATACAATACAAGAAATACTACTACTGGATCATTAGCCCACTTATAAATGCATGACTCTTCTTCGTTCTTAACGAAGCCATACGTCTTGATCGTCTAATCAAAATGTATGTTCCAACTCCGTGATGCCTGCTTAAGTCCATAAATGGACCTCTGTAGCCTGCACACCTTAGACTCATCTGTGGATGTGAATCCTTCAGGTTGTATCATATACACCTCTTCATCCAGCTCTCCATTTAGGAAAACTATCTTCACATCCATCTGCCAGATTTCATAGTCCAGATGGGCAGCTATCGCAAGCATAATCCGAATGGATTTGAGCATTGCCACAGGAGAAAACATCTCGTTATAGTCTATACCATAACGTTGATGATATTCTTTGGCAACCAGACAGGCTTTATAGGTTTCCACCTTTCCGTCTGCACCTTTCTTCCTCTTGAAGACCCACTTACACCCTATGGGTTTTACTCCTTCGGGTGGGTCAACCAATGTCCACACATCGTTGACCTTCATGTACTCCATTTTGGATTTCATAGCCTCCAGCCATTTCTCAGAGTCGGGTCTCTGCATTGCATCCATGTAGGTGATCGGATCCTCATCATTTTCATCAAGTTTGATAGAATCACCGTTCCGGACCAAGAAACCATAGTATCTGTCCGGTTGACGCGGTACTCTAACCAATCACCTTAAGGGTGCTTGGACAATGGGCTCCGGATCTGATCTAACCAAATCTGATTCAGGTTCAACAACTTGTGTCGATTTTTCCACCTGTCGAACTTCGTCAAGTTCGACCTTAGAGGCAACAGTCCCTTCATCAAGAAACTCCTTTTCTAAAAAGATTCCCTTAAGGCTGACAAATACTTTTTGCTCATCAGCTAGATAGAAGTAACACCCTTTGGTCTCTTTTGGGTACCCTATAAAATTACACTTGTCAGACCTAGGTCCAAGCTTGTCTGTAATTAAACGTTTAACATAAGTCGGACACCCCCAAACCCTAAGGTGTGAGAGTACTGGCTTACGTCCTATCCATATCTCATATGGCGTTTTGGTTACAGACTTACTCGAAACTCTATTTAGAAGGTAACAAGCCGATTCGAGCGCATATCCCCAGAGGAAGATCAACAGACCAGCAAATCCCATCATGGATCGAACCATGTCCAACAAGGTCTGATTCTTCCTTTCAGATACACCATTATGTTGTGGTGTTCCAGGAGGAGTCCACTGAGAGAGAATCTCATTCTCCCCAAGAAATGTCAGAAAATCATTGGAAAGGTATTCACCTCCTCGATCAGATCGAAGAGTTTTAATACACTTTTCAGTTTGTTTTTCTATCTCATTTTGAAATAGTTTGAACATTTCAAATGACTTTGATTTATGCTTCATTAAATAGACATACCCATACCTCGATAGGTCGTCTGTGAAGGTTATGAAGTAGAAATATCCACCTCTTACACTTGAGCTCATGGGTCCACATACATCAGAATGTACCAAACCCAAGAGTTCACTGGCTCGCTCACCTTTTCCAGTAAAAGGTGATTTGGTCATTTTACCAAGAAGACAGGACTCACAGATTAGAAGTGATTCACAATCATCTACTTCAAGAATTTTTTCTTGGGCCAACCTGTTTATCTTGTTCTTATTGATATGACCTAGCCTACAGTGCCAAAGGTAGACTTCTGACACATTATCTATTCTAGGGTGTTTACCGGAGGTTTGAATCACATTAACAGGTTGTGATAGAAAGTAAATTCCATTATAAAGTTATCCAACAAATATTGTAACACCATTCAAAATGATATTGCAAACGTTTCCTTTTATTAAAAATTGATAACCATTCATGGCCAAAAGGCCTACAGAAATAATATTTAATAAAAAGCTTGGACAATAGTGACATTCACTCAGAATTACGTTTCGAGAATTGATTACAAGGTTCATTATTTCTAATGCTAGAACTGAAACTTTGCTTCCATCTCCAACGTTCAGGAATCTTTCGCCTTCATCAAATCTCCTACTGACCTGCAGACCCTGCATCGAATTGCAAATATGATAAGGGCTTCCGCTATCCAATACCCAGGCAGTAGTATCACAAGTTCGGGTCCAGGGAGGCAATGTATAGAGGACAGTTCCTCTTCCAGTGGCCCTGCTTCTTGCAAAAGAAGCACTCCACCTGGCTCTGGTCAAGCTTGCGCTTCTTGGTCTGACCCTGTGCAGACGTCCCAGCATGCAGCTGCACCTTCTTATTCTTCTTCTTCTTGTTCTTCTTATTCCCTTTCTTAAAAGGTCGACGACCAGAAGAAGATCCTCCCACAACATTCACCGACTCCTTATGAAGCTGGCGATCCTTCTCAAAATTCTGCAGCAACCCCAACAAACTGTGGTAGTTTACTGCAGGCTTTGTCATCCAAAAATGAGTAAGGAAGGGGAGGAAGGACTTGGGCAATGAATTAAGGATCGCATCCTTACCGAGCTGCTCATGCAAGGAAAAGCCCAGTTTAGTTAGGCGCTCAATCATTTCGATCATGTACAGTACATGATCAGTGACTGAGGCTCCATCCCTCATCCAAGCATTGAAAATGGCACAATTAATTTTGTGCCTTTCAATGTCGTCAGGCGTGCCAAAAGAGTTGTTCAACATTTGAAGCATCTCCTGTGGTTGGGCATTCTCGAACCTGTGGCTGAACTCATCATTCATTGCCGCCAGCATAATGCACCGAACAGTGGTGCGATCGTTGAGCCACTTCTGATAAGTGTCTCGGACCATCCCTTTAACGTTTGGGGCTGGCTCCTCAGGTGTCGGATCCGTTACTACATAAAGGATCCGCTCATGCTCAAGGATGATTTTTAATTTTTGATACCAGCTATCGAAATTAGGTCCCATGAGCTTGTCATTATCTAATAATGATCGGAGGGACAGGGTAGTGGCCATAGCTGCATAAAGAAAAATCAGACCTCTATTTGTACATAAATTATAAATACTAAAGACTTGAACTTTAGTCTAAAGTTTCTTCCAGTATTTTAACGAACTGGTAGCCTCAACCTCCAATTCTAAGAATTACTTTAATTCCTTAGTGGGTACTAGAATCCACACAGACTACACACGAGCCCAACTTTGATTGGTCAATCCATGTGCATCTATGGGTAGGTTCATAACCAGTTGTTTCTCTAAACAACTTCTAGTAATTGATTTTGTCCCAGAACCTAATCAGTAGGCTTTGGCCTCCACTGAAAAGATCTGGTTAGGTCCAACCATTAACATGATTTGATTTGGTGAATCGGATCAATAAATGATCAGGTCCGACTTTGGTCGGCCAACCTGACCACCATCAGAAAGACTCAAACCAAATTATCATATTATGAATGATAATTCTATTAGTCAATAAGCACCAGGCCTTTGGGCCTCCAATGATTATTAAACTAATGGACTCATTTTCACTCACTTAATGGGAGGCTATGACTTAGTTATCAATATAACTTAATCATTTTTAGGGACCTAATAATTTTTGAGGATTTTATTAAAGGATAGATGAGAAGAAAATATCTAGCCAATTTCAATCCTCCCATTGACTTCACCAAGTCAGATTAAAAAATATTTAATTAAAGCTGGCATTAGGAGCACCTAAATCAGTCAAACTGATTTACCTAATGACATGGGTGAGCCCTAATCACCAAATGATCTAATCAAAATCTAATTCACCAGGTTGGCCAGGTAAGCGAGATCAGTGGTGGGGATAAGCGATTAACTCGTCAGAGATCAAATCACTGCGAGTAGCTCCCACTTAAAAACCACTGATCAAACTGCCAAACTTACCTTAGACACCAACCGGTTCATTAGTTTTAATTTGATCAACTTAGTAAATAGGATTCCACCGCGTAGCCATGAATTAAGTCCATCTTGGTCTAGTTAAAGATATGGACCCATTCAACTACAACTATTGGAGTTGAGTCTAGAGTATCCTTGATCTAATCTAATTCAACTTTTGATTAGATTTGACCAATTACTCTAATTTAGTCCATTTCTTTAAGCTAACCTTAGGTCTAACCCAATTATGGACCTAATCCATCTAACCCATTGACCCACAAGTTTATGCAATTGTCTTAGGTTTTAATTCACAATTCTAGACCTACTAGACAACACTTAATTCTTTTAATTAAGTATTTGGGCTGATGGGTCAGGGTTTGGTATTTTGAAAATAATTTTTAAATTTGAAAGGTTTTATTTTCTGTTCACCAAATATGTTGACTCATTTCACAAATAGATCAGCACATTTCATAAATAGCAATCCTATTGCTAATTACACAACAAAAAATAACTCAATCAAAATAAATCATGAATATTCTTTTAGATCTAATCTAATACATTCATGATAAATTTTATAATTGAATCTGTACAATTAATTCATTTCGCTGCTTCATCTGCATGGGATATAATTGCAGCGGCACCCCTACCGCCATAGGAGACCCCATCGAATGGAAGGAGAGGGTCTTAAATCCTACTTTTCTCCTATGACCGGACGGCCATGGCAACCAACTCAATTCGATTACTTGCTACTTGGATCAAGTATATCTAAATATACCAATTTCAAAATTTAAATTTTAAATTTTAAATTTCAAATTTTAAATTTTTGAATTTTAAATTTTGAATTTTAAATTTTGAATTTTAAATTTTGAATTTTAAATTTGAAATTTCATCCAAATTTCAAATTTCAAATTTTAAATTTCAAATTTTTAAATTTTGAATTTCGAATTACAAATTTCAAATTTTTGAATTTTGAATTTTGAACAACTTTCAAAATTCAAATTTTAAATTTTAAATTTTAAATTTTAAATTTCAAATTTAAACTTTTAGATTACAACTTAATCTACGCATGCAAATATATATATCATATCTAAGAACCCACTCTGATACCATTTGTGGGGAAATTCAGTGCAGGGGTAAAATGATAATTTTAAAACTTTTCAAAATTATGATTTTATAGTGGAAAAATATTAATTAATCTAATTAATTAATATGAATTTATCCTATACTAGGATCTAAATATGATATATAGCATGCATGTATTTAAATTTAAAATTCAAATTCGAACAGTAAACACTTTACTATAATGTGTTCAGAACACAATACCTTTGTGCGGGTAGTAGATTGTCGCAATCTGATCACCATCGGGAGAGTCTGATCGTCATGATGCAGCCACACAACGTGTCTGACCTCTGTGGATCATCCACACAAAGCTCCCGATCTGATCGACTCCTCACAAGTGCTAGCTCGTTGTAGAGCCCTTTTGACGGCCGATGCTGATCGAACTCCTTCGATCGATGTCTGTCAATCCTTCGGATGCTTTGGATCATCAACAAACATGCTTGAGAGGATGTTGAAGATTTCTCTGAGATTTTGTGGGCTTACGACACTCGTAGCTCACTTTCTCACTTCTCGAACCCCAGGCTAAAACTCTAGGGAACTCACCGAAAACCTTGCACCCACTTTTCTTTCTTTTCTTTCTTTTTCTCTTGGAAGGATATGGACTTCCTTCTCACGCACAAGACTTCTCATGCCCCATAATTTTTCTCCAAAAATCTTCATCTTGCACGCCCCACTCTTCTTCTCCTTTTATAACAACGTCAAACGTCTTATCCAAAAGAAAGGATAAAGATGAGTAATTACACATTTGAATTCAAATCAAATTTTGAATTCAAATAGACACCAACTCATCCCTTATCCACTAAAGGCGTGAGGCATGACTTAAATTGTGCATGGAGTGATTTCATGAGAAATCTTTTCTCATGTAATAAATAGGGCGTAAAAAAAGAAATAAGGTGCAAAGATTGATTGCCAATTCAAATTCAAACTTTATTTTGAATTTGAATAGCCAACCAATCATCCTTATCAATTCATTTGGTACATTAAAGGGGGTGTGGAGAGGGCTTGGCGTGAGAAAAAAATTCATGAGAAGTTCTTTCTCATGAATTCAAATGGGTGCAATGGAAGTGAGGTGGCGCATGGAGATTGGGTCAAGGTGGTTTAATTATTTAAACCAACCTAATTGAACCAAATAAGTTAGGTCCAATTAGACTAATTTAAATCCAACTTAATTAGGTTTAATTAGGCTCAATAAAATCTTAATCAAATCAGAAATTGACTAAGCCCAACCTCTGATCAAATCAGGGACCAAACCATCTCAATGATTAGATCAACTCTTAACCTAATTGGGTCGAACCCAATTGAATCCAATTCAATTGGACTTGATCAAAAATAATTACTCAATCAAATTGAGTTAATTAGTGATCAAATCACTAATTAAACTTCTCATAAATACTGAGTCCAAATCTGATGGACAATCGGGCATCAGAATTCATCGATATGTAACCCTGATCGAAAAGTCCCAACCAGTGGGACTCTTGACCCCGGTACCCATAATGTGTGGAACTCATGATCAGAGAATCTTGATTCTCGATCACTGAGTCCCAAACATGTAGGATTCTACCCCAGTCATCAGATCAGATAGGAACCTCTAATGTGTGTGACCCCGCAGGTTCGAACCTAAGCCGGTAGCACAGGAACCAATTCCTGTACTAATCGAAGTGACCATCTAGCAATGGTACCCAACATTCGGATAGGTCGAAGAGTCTCAATCGCAACACTCAGAACCTATATGAATATGGTTACTGTATAATTCATCCTTTTGACCCCTGCGTTTAGGATGACTCAGGGTTAAACTGTCAATCCTGATCAGATCATCCGAATCATGCTCAACTCAAACAGTCCTGTGACTCCTCACAAGGACTACCCTGGCCAAGGTTTTGCTAAATTGAAATACGACTGTACACAGCTCCTAAACTGGAGTGGTCAATCCCATCTTGACACACGCACCGACAAGTCAAGTACTTGACTACATCCAGCGGCCTTCCGTCACCGAATTAAAAATTCAGGTAGTCCAGTGCCTAAGTGCAGTGAGTTGCTTGCAAGTCATCGTGGCAGTCTCAGGTCGGAGGGATATTTATATCCATATTCCATCGGAGAAAATCTTGACAGCAGAAATAGCTCCAGAGTCGGTCACGTTCAGTGCAGATGTATCCTTACATCTCACCTGTATGCCATACTAGTGTCTCCACCTCATTGGTTAAGAGGACAATCAACCTATATGGCACACAACGATCTATGCTTGATAAATGTTGTCGTCCTTGGTAACAACGTATCATTTGGTCGCGAATAGATTTAAAGACTAAACGATAAATCCTCCTTTGTCGAGTCTAAATAGTCCTAAGGACTTCACCACAACATAGGAGTTCATTAGAAGATGAAACATTTTGTGATGAAAAAATACCAAAATAATTTTTATTTATTCATAATTTATGTACAAATACAAAAATGAGTGCAATCGTCAACAGGCTGACGATTGGCTTTGGGACACTATTCCCAACATAAGTCTCAAGTCTGATTCACCATAAACAAGCCACTGGTCCTTAATATTTTTTAAATACTTCAGGATGATTTTAACAACCTTCCAGTGATTCTCCCCTGGATCAGATTGGTATCTACTCACTACCCCTAGTGAGTATGCCACATCTGATCGTATACATGTCATGGCGTACATGATAGATCCCACTGTCGAAGCATATGGAATCCTACCCATACGCTCTCTCTCTTGAGGTGTTGTCGGACAATCCCTCTTTGAGAGAGAAATTCCATGGCCTATCGAAAGATAGCCTTTCTTGGAATTCTCCATGCTGAACCTTTTCAGCATAGTATCAATGTACGTGGACTGAGATAAACCAAGCAACCTTTTAGATCTATCCCTATAGATCTTCATCCCTAGGATGTAGGAAGCTTCTCCCAGATCCTTCATTGAGAACTGTGACGACAGCCAAATCTTTATTCCCTGTAATGTAGGGACATCATTTTCGATTAAGAGAATGTCATCCACATACAATACAAGAAATACTACTACTGGACCATTAGCCCACTTATAAATGCAGGGCTCTTCTCCATTCTTAACGAAGCCATACGTCTTGATCGTCCTATCAAAACGTATGTTCCAACTCCGGGATGCCTGCTTAAGTCCATAAATGGACCTCTGTAGTCTGCTCACCTTAGACTCATCTGTGGATGTGAATCCTTCAAGTTGTATCATATACACCTCTTCATCCAGCTCTCCGTTTAGAAAAGTTGTCCTCACATCCATCTGCCAGATTTTATAGTCCAGATGGGCAGCTATCGCAAGCATAATCCGAATGGATTTGAGCATTGCTACAGGAGAAAATATCTCGTCATAGTCTATACCATAATGTTAACGATATCCCTTGGCAACCAAACAGGCTTTATAGGTTTCTACCTTTCTGTCTGTGCCTCTCTTCCTATTGAAGACCCACTTACACCCTATGGGTTTTACTCCTTCGGGTGGGTCAACCAATGTCCATACATCATTGACCTCCATGGACTCAATTTCGGATTTCATGACCTCCAGCCATTTCTCAGAGTCGGATCTCTGCATTGCATCCATGTAGGTGATCGGATCCTCATCATTTTCATCAAGTTCGATAGGATCGCCGTCCCGGACCAAGAAACGATAGTATCTGTCCGGTTGACGTGGTACTCTACCAGATCGTCTTAAGGGTGCTTGAACAATGGGCTCCGGATCTGATCTAACCAAATCCGGTTTAGGTTCAGCAACTTGTGTCAGTTTTTTCACCTGTCAACCTTCGTCAAGTTCGATCATAGAGGCAACAGTCCCTTCACCAAGGAACTCCTTTTCTAAAAAGATTGCCTTAAGGCTGACAAACACTTTTTGCTCAACAGCTAGGTAGAAGTAATACCCTTTGATCTCTTTTGGGTACCCTATAAAATTACACTTGTCAGACCTAGGTCCAAGCTTGTCCGTAATTAAATGTTTAACATAAGCCAGACACCCCCAAACCCTAAGGTACGAGAGTACTAGCTTACGTCCTATCCATATCTCATATGGCATTTTGGTTACAGACTTACTCGAAACTCTATTTAGAAGGTAACAAGCCGATTCGAGTGCATATCCTCAGAGAGAGATCAGCAAACCAGCAAACCCCATCATGGATCGAACCATGTCCAACAAGGTCCGATTCCTCCTTTCAGATACACCATTATGTTATGGTGTTCCAGGAGGAGTCCACTGAGAGAGAATCTCATTCTCTTCAAGATATGTCATAAAATCATTGGAAAGATATTCACCTCCTCGATCAGATCGAAGAGTTTTAATACACTTTTCAGTTTATTTTTTTACCTCATTTCGGAATAGTTTGAACATTTCAAACGACTCTGATTTATGCTTCATTAAATAGACATACCCATACCTCGATAGGTCGTCTGTGAAGGTTATGAAGTAGAAATATCCACCTCTTGCACTTGAGCTCATGGGTCCACATACATCAGAATGTACCAAACCCAAGAGTTCACTGGCTCGCTCACCTTTTTCAGTAAAAGGTGATTTGGTCATTTTACCAAGAAGACAGGACTCACAGGTTGGAAGTGATTCACAATCACCTACTTCAAGAATTCCTTCTTGAGCCAACCTGTTTATCCTGTTCTTATTGATATGACCTAGCCTACAGTGCCAAAGGTAGACTTCTGACACATTATCTATTCTAGGGCATTTACCAGAGGTTTGAACCATATTAACAGGTTGTGATAGAAAGTAAATTTCATTATTAAGTTGTCCAACAAATATTGTAACATCATTCAAAATGATATTGCAAATATTTTTTTTATTAAAAATTGATAACCGTTCATGGCCAAAAGGCCTACAGAAATAATATTTAATAAAAAGCCTTGGACAATAGTGATATTTACTCAGAATTATATTTCGAGAATTGATTACAAGGTTCATGATTCCTAATGCTAGAACTGAAACTTTGCTTCCATCTCCAACGTTCAGGAATCTATCGCCTTCATCAAATCTCCTACTGACCTACAGAACCTGCATCGAATTGCAAATATGATAAGAGCTTCCGATATCCAATACCCAGGCAGTAGTATCACAAATGGAAAAGTTGCAAGGTGTTATCATATAAGTACCTTGCTTCTTCTTCGGCCTGTTCAGGTCCAGGGAGGCAATGTATAGAGGACAGTTTCTCTTCCAGTGCCCCTGCTTCTTGCAAAAGTAGCACTCTGCCTGGCTCTGGTCAGGCTTGCGCTTCTTGGTCTGACCCTGTAAAGACGTCCCAGCATGCAACTGCACCTTCTTATTCTTCTTCTTCTTGTTCTTCTTCTTTCCTTTCTTAAAGGGTCGACGACCAGAAAAAGACCCTCCCACAACATTCACCGACTCCTTATGGAGCTGGTGATCCTTCTCAAAGTTCTATAGCAACCCCAACAAGCTGTGGTAGTTCACTACAAGCTTTGTCATCCAAAAATGAGTAAGGAAGGGGAGGAAGGACTTGGTCAATGAATTAAGGATCGCATCCTTACTGAGCTGCTCGTGCAGACGAAAGCCTAGTTTACTTAGGTGCTCAATCATTTCGATCACGTACAGTACATGATCAATGACTGAGGCTCCATCCCTCATCCGAGCATTGAAAATGGCACAACTAATTTTGTGTCTTTCAACATCGTCAGGCGTGCCAAAGGAGTCATTCAACATTTGAAGCATCTTCTGTGGCTGGACGTTCTCGAACCTGCGGCTGAACTCATCATTCATTGCCGCCAGCATAATGCACCGAACGGTGGTGCGATCGTTGAACCACTTCTGATAAGTATCTCGGACCATCCCTCTAACGTTCAGGGCTGGCTCCTCAGGTGTCGGATCCGTTACTACATAAAGGATCCGCTCATGCTCAAGGATGATTTTTAATTTTCGATACCAGCTATCGAAATTAGGTCCCATGAGCTTGTCATTATCTAATAATGACCGGAGAGACAGGGTAGTGGCCATAGCTGCATAAAGGAAAACCAGACCTCTATTAGTACATAAATTATAAATACTAAAGACTTGGACTTTAGTCTAAAGTTTCTCTTAGTATTTTTATGAACTGGTAGCCTCAACCTCCAATTCGAGAAATTACTTTAATTCCTTAGTGGGTACTAGAATCCACACAGACTACACACGAGTCCAACTTTGGTTGGTCAACCCATGTGCATCTATGGGTAGGTTCATAACCAGTTATTTCTCTAAACAACTTCTAGTAATTGATTTTGCCCCAGAACCTAATCAGTAGGTTTTGGCCTCCACTGAAAAGATCTGGTTAGGTCCAACCATTAACATGATTTGATTTGGTGAATCGGACCAATAAATGATCAGGCCCGACTTTGGCCGGCCAATCTGATCACCATCAGAAAGACTCAAACCAAATTATCATATTATGAATGATAATTCCATTAGTCAATAAGCACCAGGCCTTTGGGCCTCCAATGATTATTAAACTAATGGACTCATTATCACTCACTTAATGGGAGGCTATGACTTAGTTATCAATATAACTTAATCATTTTTAGGGACCTAATAATTTTTGAGGATTTTATTAAAAGATAGATGAGAAGAAAATATCTAGCCAATTTCAATCCTCTCACTGACCTCACCAAGTCAGATTAAAAAGGATTTAATTAAAGCTGGCATTAGGAGCACCTAAATCAGTTAAACTGATTTACCTAATGACATGGGTGAGCCCTAATCACCAAGTGATCTAATCAAAATCTAATTCACCAGGTTGGCCTGGTAAGTGAGATCAGTGGTGGGGATATGCCATTAACTCGTCAGAGATCGAATCACTGCGAGTAGCTCCCGCTTAAAAACCACTAGTCAAACTGCCAAACTTACGTTAGACACCAACCGGTTCATTAGTTCAATTTGATCAACTTAGTAAATTGGGTTCCACTACGTAGCCATGAATAAATCCATCTTGGTCTAGTTAAAGACATGGACCCATTCAACTACAACTATTGGAGTTGAGTCTAGAGTATCCTTGACCTAATCTAATTCAACTTTTAATTAGATTTGACCAATTACTCTAATTTAGTCCATTTCTTTAAGCTAACCTTAGGTCTAACCCAATTATGGACCTAATCCATCTAACCCATTGACCCATAAGTTTATGCAATTGTCTTAGGTCTTAATTCACAATTCTAGACCTACTAGACAACACTTAATTCTTTTAATTAAGTATTTGGACTGATGGGTCAGGATTTGGCATTTCGAAAATAATTTTTAAATTTGAAAGGTTTTATTTTTTATTCACCAAATATGTTGACTCATTTCACAAATAGATCAGCACATTTCATAAATAGCAATCCAATTACTAATTACATAACAGAAAATAACTTAATCAAAATAAATCGTGAATATTCCTTTAGATCTAATCTAACACATTCATGATAAATTTTACAATTGAACTTTTACATCTTAATTCCTTTCGCTGCTTCATCTGCATGGGATATAATTGCAGCGGCACCCCTACTGCCATAGGAGACCCCATCAAATGGGAGGAGAGGGCCTTTAAACTCTGCTTTTCTCCTATGACCGGACGACCATGGCAACCAACCCAATTCGATTACTTGCTACATGGATCAAGTATATCTAAATATATCAATTTCAAAATTTAAATTTCAAATTTCAAATTTTAAATTTTAAATTTTGAATTTTAAATTTCAAACAAATTTTAAATTTCAAATTTCAAATTTTTAAATTTCAAATTTTGAATTTCAAATTTTGAATTTTAAATTTTGAATTTCAAATTTGAAATTTCATCCAAATTTCAAATTTTGAATTTTAAATTTCAAATTTTTGAATTTTAAATTTCAAATTACAAATTTCAAAATTTAAATTTCAAATTTTAAATTTCAAATTTTTTGAATTTTGAATTTCGAACAACTTTCAAAATTTAAATTTTAAATTTTAAATTTTTGAATTTTGAATTTTGAACAACTTTCAAAATTTAAACTTTTAGATTACAACTTAATCTAAGCATGCAAATATATATATCATATCTAAGAACCCGCTCTGATACCATTTGTTGAGAAATTCAGTGCAGGGGTAAAATGGTAATTTTAAATTTTTTTCAAAATTATGATTTATCCTACACTAGGATCTAAATATGATATATAGCATGCATGTATTTAAATTTAAAATTCAAATTTGAACAATAAATACTTTATTGTAATGTGTTCAGAACACAATACCTTTGTGCGGGTAGTAGATCGCCGTAATCAGATCATCGTCGGAAGAGTCTGATCATCATGATGCAGCCACACAGTGTGTCTGGCCTCTGCAGATCATCTACATGAAGCTCCCGATCTGATCGACTCCTCACGAGTGCTAGCTCATTGTAGAGCCCTTTTGACGGCCGATGCTGATCGAACTCCTTCAATCGATGTATGTCGATTCTTTGAATGCTCCAGATCATCAACAGATATGCTTGAGAAGATGTTGAAGATCTTCTTAAGATTTTATGGGCTCACGACACTCGTAGCTCACTTTCTCACTTCCCGAACTCCAGGCTAAAACTCTAGGAAACTCACCGGAAACCTTGCACCCACTTTTCTTTTTTTTTTTCTTTTTCTCTTGGAAGGATATGAACTTTCTTCTTATGCACAAGACTTCTCATGCCCCAGAATTTTTTTTCAAAAATCTTTTTCTTTCACGCCCCACTCTTCTCCTCCTTTTATAACAACCTCAAACGTCTTATCCAAAAGAAAGGATAAAGATGAGTAATTGCACATTTGAATTCAAATCAAATTTTGAATTCAAATGGACACCAACTCATCCCTTATCCACTAAAGGTGTGAGGCATGGCTTAAATTATGCATGGAGTGATTTCATGAGAAATCTTTTCTCATGTAATAAATGGGGTGTAAAAAAAGGGATAAGGTGTAAAGATTGATTGCCCATTCAAATTCAAACTTTATTTTGAATTTGAATGGCCAACCAATCATCCTTATCCATTCATATGGCACATTAAAGTGGGATGTGGAGAGGGCTTGGCGTGAGGAAATAATTCATGAGAAGTTCCTTCTCATGAATTCAAATGGGTGCAATGGAAGTGAGGTGGCGCATGGAGATTGGGTCAAGGTGGTTTTATTATTTAAACCAACTTAATTGAACCAAATAAGATAGGTCCAATTAGACTAATTTAAACCCAACTTAATTAGGCTTAATTAGGCTCAATAAAATTCTAATCAAATCAGGAATTGACTAAGCCCAACCTCCGATCAAATCAGGGACCAAACCATCTTGACGATTAGGTCAACTCTTAACCTAATCGGGTCTAACCCAACTGAATCCAATTCAATTGGACTTGATCCAAAAATAATTACTCAATCAAATTGAGTTAATTAGTGATCAAATCATAAATTAAACCTCTCATAAATATTGAGTCCAAATTCGGTGGGCAATCGGGTATCAGAATTCATCGATATGTAACCCTGATCGAAAAGTCCCAACCAGTGGGACTCTTGACCCCGGTACCCATAATGTGTGGAACTCATGATCAGAGAATCCTGATTCTCGATCACTAAGTCTCAAACATGTAGGATTCTACATCAGCCATCAGATCATATAGAAATCTCAAATGTGTGTGACCCCACAGGTTCGAACCTAAGCCGGTAGCACAGGAACCAATTCCTATACTAATTGAAGTGACCATCTAGCAATGGTACCCGATGTCCGGATAGATCAAAAAGTTACAATCAGAATACTCAGAACCTACATGAATATGGTTACTGTATAATTCATCCTTTTGACCCCTGTGTTTAGGATGACTCAGGGTTAAACTGTCAACCCTGATCAGATCATCCGAATCGTGCTCAACTCAAACAGTCCTGTGACTCCTCACAAGGACTACCCTAGCCAAGATTTTGCTAAATTGAAACATGACTGTACACAGCTCTTAAACTGGAGTGGTCAATCCCATCTTGACACACGCACCGACAAGTCAAGTACTTGACTACACCCAGCAGCCTTTCGTCACTGAATTAGAAATTCAGGTAGTCCAGTGCCTAAGTGCAGTGAGTTGCTTGCAAGTCACCGTGGTGGTCTCAGGTCGGAGGGACATTTATACCCATATTCTATCGGAGCAAATCTTGACAGCAGGAATAGCTCCGGAGTCGGTCATGTTCAGTGCAGATGTACCCTTACATCTCATCTGTATGCCATACCATTGTCTCCACACTCATTGGTTAAGAGGACAACCAACCTATATGGCACACAATGACCTATGCTTGATAAACATTGTCATCCTTGGTAATAATGTATCATTTGATCGCGAACAGATTTAAGGACTAAACGACAAATCCTCCTTTGTCAAGTCTAAATAGTTCTAAGGACTTCACCACGACATAAGAGTTCATTAGAAGATGAAATATTTTATGATGAAAAATATCAAAATAATTTTTATTAATTCATAATTTATGTACAAATATAAAAATGAGCACAACCATCAACAGATTGATGATTGGCTTTGGGACATTATTCCTAACATACCTTAGACACCTCGAAATGGCCAGGTAAGCTACTTCCAATTAAAAACCACCAGTCGAAATGCCAAACTTATCTTAGACACCAATTGGTTAGCTAGTTTCGATTTAATCAATCTAATATTTCGAGTTCAACCACTGAGCCACAATCAAGGTCCATTTGGTCTAATTAAAGATATGAACTTGACTATCTACAACTATTGTATTGGTTCTAGAAAAATTCTGATTTTATCTAATTCAACATTTGATTTGATTTAATCAATTTCTTTATACAGTCCATTAACTCTTTGATTCTAACTTTAGATCTAACCTAATTAACAAGACCTGATTTAAGCTAACCCATGCTCTCATGTTTTATACGAATGATATTAGATCTTTAATTCACAATTCTAGATCTAATCAATTCTTCACTTAATTCTCAATTAAGTTTAGCATCAACATGGGTTTAGATTTAGGTTTGAAATAATTTTAATTTTTTATTTTATAAATAATTTATAATAAATATTATGCAAAGATTTTCTATTCTGAAATTGGGTCGACTCAATCAACATTAAGCCGGCTGCACAAGGAGATTGGGTCAACTCAATTTAAAATTGGATCAGCTCAGTAATTGTGCTAGCACATTTCAGATATAAAAAATCTTGTATAATCTTAAAATAAAATCAATCATAAATATCTTTTAGATCACATCTAAAATTTTTTATGATTTGAAATTTTATTTTTTTATTATTAAAATAATTTTAATCCTATAGATTAGATATTTTATTTTTCATACAATTTTGTATCACTTACAACAAACCTAGGGTTTCAAGATCTAAGATTTTGCAGAAAAATAAGTTCTTTCTTTTATGTTTTTCTTCATGAGATCTAATTACATGGTACCCCTA
This sequence comes from Elaeis guineensis, assembly GCF_000442705.2. Classification (NCBI taxonomy): domain Eukaryota; kingdom Viridiplantae; phylum Streptophyta; class Magnoliopsida; order Arecales; family Arecaceae; genus Elaeis; species Elaeis guineensis. Next base: position 110,494,818 of record NC_025998.2, read on the forward strand.
CATGCCATAAGAGTATTCCATCGAATGAAAAGAGAGGGCTTTTAAACTCTTATTGCTCGTATGATCGGACAGCCTGATGATCAACTCAATCTAAGTACTTGTTAATCGGATCATCTAATCTAATCACATATCATATATGTATGAATTTAGATTTAATCTAATTATATCAGATCTAATCACAACCTTAGATCACATCTAATCAGATTATAAATATCACATGCAACATGTAAAATCAAATTTTATCAAAGATCAGCACAAACTAGGACAATCTTTTCACTGTAAAGGATAAACCTTACAGCAGGACAATCTTATATCAGTTTATACGATCAGCCATTAATTAAATTCAGATCTAAGATATCACATATCAAATCTAAATAAAATTAAAATTTAAATTTAATATGCATATATAATATGTCATAATGAACCTAGCCTCTGATACCACTGTTGGTGAACGTAGGCGATTTCATGCATGTATTTCAAAATTAATTTTTTTTGAATAAATTATAGTAGAAGATGATTAGATTAATCAAATTAATCTAACATGTATATAATCTAATTATCAAATCAATCTACTCTAGGATCTATGACATGATATATTGTATATAAAATCTAAAAAATTCGAAAGATAAAATCTACAAGCATGGATGAAAGCAGTAGATCAGGTCTACACCTATCTGAGTTCAGAACTCGATATCTGATCGCGGATCGATGATCACCACTACTGATGAACATGATAGAGAAGATCTTCGCTGGTTGCTCACAAATGCACATACGTTCGACTTTTACAAAAAGTTCACTCGAAGCTCCGATCTGATCGGTCTTTTCGAGAGTGCTAGCTCACGTGAAAATCTTCTTCTTGGCTAATCTGGATTCTTTCTTCAAATCTCTAGAACCTTTTTAAAGATTGAAGATATATTTTTGGAGGAGATGAAGAAGTGTAAGAAAGATGAAGAAGAAATAATTTCTCTCTTATTTTTTCTCTCTTCCCAAACCCAAAGGAAGAAATTCTAAAAAATAAATTTTGCGTACACCCTAAGAGAAAGGACTCTCCTTCTCTTTTCACACCATGAACCCATACCCAAGGACTTCTCACTATGAAAGCCCTTTTCTATAGACTCTTACATGCATAAAAGTGAGAAATAGACCCCTTTTTATGGGCGTGTAGTAGGGTTGGGTGAAGAGTCCTAAGGATCTTGGACTCTTCAAGATATATCGCATCTTCTCTCAATTCTATGCTAAAACATGCCCAAAAGAATATGGGACACCCCTTCTCATATTTTTTTATGGTAAATTAGTTCTCCAAATAATTTTTCATAAAAAATCTCCTCAAAATGTCACACATATTAGGAGAAAAAAATAAGTTGGCATGTAGAGTGATTTGGATAAGAATAGATTCTCTTGATAAAGAATATTTTGAAATTTAATTTCAAAACCTTCCTTTTATCAAAACTAAATCAAATTTAGATGTGAGAAAGGAAGGGAGAATACCTATTTGGCATGAAAAAATCTCACACAAAAACCTCTTGTGCGTGGAGAAACTTGGTGTCAAAGTGGGAGGCACATGGGGAGGAAGAGTCCAAGCCTATATGGACTCTAGATTTCCTTATTTGAATCCAAACCAAATCACATTTGGTTTAGCCCAAATAAAATATATGAAATCTAATCTAATTAGGCTCATAAATTTTTAATCAAATTAAAAATTGATTGAACCAAAGTTCTGATCAAATCAGAGATATTTCTCCCTTAGAGATTAAATCATCTCATAACCTAATCGAGACAAACCTAATTGAATCTAATTTAATTAAATTTTATTTAATCTTCTTTACTCAATCAAATTGAGCTAATTAATAATTTAATTACTAATTAGTCATCTATAAATTCACTAATACTCGATGAATAAACTTATTGCAACTTCTACAAAAGGTTAATCATCAATCGAATTGATAATTAAACCCTTGAACGATTCTCAATCATTGATCAACCACATGATCAGTTAGAAACTTTTTTTGAGTATAACTTCATAGGTTTGAACCTAAGTCGATAGCATAAAAATAATTTTTAAACCAATCGATGTAACCATCTAGCAATGATGACCCGACATCCGGATAGGTCGAATGATGGCGAAGCAACATTCAAGAACCTATTGACGTATGGTTACTGTATAATTCATCCCTTTGATCTTAATGCTTAAGGATGATCTAAAATTTAACTGTTCCTAGATAAGTCATCCATATTGTATTTCAATCTTTCAAATCTATCACATGAATTTTTGAGCTCAGATTTTGCTAAATTGAAATACATTGATACATTAATTTCTACTAATTCGGAGGGATCAATCCCATCTTGACTCATGCATTGACTTAATAAGTACTTGACTGCATCCAAAAATCTTTCAGTATTAAATTAGAAACTCAGTTAGTCTAGCATCAAAGTACAGTGAGTTGCTTGTAAGTCACCATGATGATCTCAGATCAAAGGGATACTTATACCCATACCCTTCGTAAGCTATCCTTGACAGCAGAGTGCTTCGCAGTTGGTCACGTTCAGTGATGATGTACTACATCTTACCTGTATGTGATATCAGTGTCTCCATATCATTTGGTTACGAGGATAACCAACGTATATGGTACATAACGACCTACACTTGATATCACTATCGTCTTAGTAATAGTATATCATTTGGTTGCGAACTAATTTAAAGACTACGCGATAAATCCTCCTTTATCGATCAAAATAGTCCTAGGGACTTCATCACAACATAAGAGTTCGTTAGAAGATGTAACCTTGTAATGAAAAAGACCAAATAAATTTTATTATTTATTAATTTATATAGATTTATAATAGCACAATTGTCAAACAATTAACTTTAGGACATATTTTTCAATATGGCTATCTCAAAATCTTAAAGAATAGGAGGCATCATTCAGCTGATTTGGACACAAATCGATTGAGTGCTGCTGTCCACCCTGTGAGACTTTGGACCTTTTTTATGATTTTTGGAGGACTCATGTCCTGGATGGCTTTGATCTTCTTCGGGTTGGCCTTTACACCCTGACTCAACATCAGAAATTTCAAAAATTTTATTGAGGTCATCTGATATTTTTGAAGAGTGGCGAAGGTCTCTTTGAGATCATCCACATGGTAGTATGAAGTCTTACTTTTGATAAACATATCATCTACATAGACCTCCATATTTTGACTAATTTGATATTCAAACATGTTGTTTATCAAGCGCTGATAAATAGTGCCTGCATTCTTTAGATCGAAGGGCATAATCCTGTAGCAAAAGAGACCTCGATCATTAATAAAGGTAGTTTTCTCCTCATCTTCAGGTGCCATCTGGATTTGATTATATTCTGAGAAGGCATCCATGAAGGTGAGGAGTTCATGCCCCGAAGTAGCATCTACCAACTGGTCAATTGAAGGCAGAGGGCAGCTATCCTTCGGATATGCTTTTTTTAAATCTATAAAATCTATACAGATCCGCCATCCATCATTCGCCTTCTTTACTAAAACAACATTAGCAATCCAGTTAGGGTAAGTTACTTTCTGAATGAAGTTGGTTTTAAGCAGCTTTTCCACCTCTTCAGCTATTGCTTTTTGTCATTCGGGGGTGAAATTTTTTCTCTTCTGCTTGACTGGCCGATAGATGGGCTTGACACTCAGTCAATGCATCGTTATCATGGGGTCAATCTTGAGCACATCTGCAGGAGTCCAGATAAAAATGTCTGCATTTTTTGATAAAAAAGAAACAAGTTATTATCTTACTTTTGAATCCAGTTTGGATCCAATTTGCATCATGTGTCTCGGGTTTCCATCTTTTAATGGGATTGCATCCAGATCTTCTATCGGCTCCCCATGTTCTTCCATCAGGTCATCACGGGTGTCTAGCCCATCAATAGGATAAGCTTCAGGTTGTCTGGCATCTCGAACTGAAATGGTATAGCATTGACGCATCAAGATCTGATCCCCCCGAACCTCATCGACCCCCTCATGGGTCAAAAATTTCATTGTGAGGTGATAAGTGGATACTATCGCTCGAAGGATGTTGAGGCTTAGGCATCCAATAATAACATTATATGTAGAGGGCACTCGTACCACTAGAAAGTCCATCTAGGCCATCGATCGTCGAGTGGTTCGGCCAGCAATCACAAATAATGTGACAACCCCTTCAATAGGTATAACATCGCCTGTGAACCCTACGAGGGGGGCATCTAGTCACCCTAGGCACTCAAGGGGTATTCCTATTTTAAGAAAAGCATTGTAAAATAACGCATCTGCTGAGCTTTCATTATCTATCAGAATATGACATACATCATAATTTTTTATATTTAGAGTTACAACTATCGTGTCATTATGCAGATATAAAACTCCTTGAGTGTTTTCTTCAATAAAGGTGATGGGCTCCTTAATTCTTGACCTTTTGGATGATTCAGCTTCCTCTTTGATCCAAGGCTGATGCCCTCCTACTATTACATTGATGATCCCTGCTACAGGTCGATCTTCTGGAGGTTGTTGCCGCTGCTCAGGCTATGGGGGATCTCTTCGATGCTCCTCATGTTGCTCGGGCCAGCATCTGATGAATCAGTCCAGCCTCCCATGATGTATGAGTTCTTAAATCTCATCATGAAGCTGGATACAGTCTTCAATGTTGTGTCCATGGTCAAGATGGTAAAGGCAGTATTTATTTGGGTTTCGATGCATCGAGTTCCCCCTTATTTTTTGAGGTTGTGGGATCTAGCCCCGAACTTCCATGAGGACCTGTGTTCGAGGAACACTAAGGGGAGTGTAATTAGTAAATTTTTTAGGTGGAGACAGACGCTGCTTCTCCATCAGGTTTCTTTGCTGGCACCCCCCTAGGGGGATTCGGGATCATTGGTGCCTTAGAGGAGATCAGGCTTGTCAAAGGTTTTTCTTTTGGTTTTCTTGCGGCCAAGGCTCCCTAGGCTCTTCCTTTCTTTGTTCTCCAAGAATTACTCTAGGGGTGGGTTCACCCCTGAAAGCTTCATCAGCCCATGCATACTTCTCCACCTTGGTTAACATCTCCGCAAAATCACAAGGGTAGGACTTCTCCAAAGAGTATTGGAGACCATTTTTTAAAAGCCTGTCCTTCAAGGTGGCCATCACGATCGATTGATCTAGGTCGTGCACTTTCAAAACGGCCGCATTAAAATGGCCAAGGTAAGATCGGAGAGACTTCCCTTCCTTTTGCTTTATGTTGATAAAGGAGTTAGATCCCTTCCTCTGCCTCCTACTGCTGACAAAATGGGCCACAAAAAGATGACCCATTTGCTCGAAAGAGGAAATTGTTCGTGGTTTTGAGCTAGAGTACCAGTGTTGAGCCATGCCGTTCAAAGTGGAGAAAAAGATCCTGTAGAGGGTGGCATCGGTGGCTCCATGAAGAAGAATTACCACTCTAAAGTTTTTCAAATGTTCCATAGGGTTAGCCGATCTATCATAACTTTCGAACTTGGGTATCTTTGTTGGGAAATGTATCCCAAAAAGCCAATCATCAAGCTGTTGACGGTTGAGCAACCAAGTATTGTAATTGATTTGTTAATAAATAAAATATATTTGGCATCTTCATCATAAGCTTTCATCTTCTAATGAACTCCGTTGTTATGATGAAGTCCTTAGGACTATTTAAGTTCGATAAAGAGAGGATTTATCGATTAGTCCTTAAAACTGTTCACGACCAAATGATAAGCTGTTAATAAGGATGACAGCTTCTATCGAGCATAGGTCGCTGTAGGCCATATGGGTTGGTTGTCCTCTTGACCAAGGAGTGTGGAGACACTGGTATGGCATACAGGTGAGATGTAAGGGTACATCATCATTGAACGTGACCAACTTCAGAGCATTCTGCTGTCGAGAATGTCTCTGATGGGATATAGGTATAAGTGTCCCTTAGACTTGAGATCACCTCAGTGACTTGCAAGTAACTCACTGTGCTTTGGTACTGGACTAACTGAATTTCTAATTCAGAGACAGAAGGCTTCTGGGCACAGTCAAGTACTTGCGAAGTCAGAGTGTGATCGAGATGAGATTGACCACTCCAAGAGTTGGAGAAGAATGAGTCGCTGTATTTCAATTTAGCAAAACCTTGGTCAGGATAATCCATCAGATGGATTTGATATTTTGAAATACAATGTGGACAACCTGATCAGAGTTGACAGTTAAACTCTGGGGTGTCCTATGATCATTTTGGTCAAGGGGATGAATGATATGAAAACTATATCCGCATGGGTTCTAAGGATGTTGTTCTACACATTCGACCTATCCGGTCGTCGGGTACCATTGCTAGATGGTCACTTCGATTGGTATAAAAATTTATTCCTATGCTACCGGCTTAGGTTCGGACCTATGAGGTCACACACATTAGAGTTCATGATTCGATCAGATGGTTGATCAACGATTAAGAATCGTTCTAGGGTTAAATGATCAATACGATTGACATTTAACCCAGTGCAAGTGTTGCAGGAGGATCTATTAGCAATTCGATTGCTGATTGGCTTAATTTGATTAAGCCAATGGACTGAGATTAAGTCTAATTAAATATAATTTAATTATATTTAGTTTTGGCTTGATTGGATCAAGTCTAATTGGTTTATTGGATAAGCCAAGTGCAAGAAAAAACTAGTCCTAGTTCAACTAGGACTTGGGTCAATCTAATTTCTAATTTGATTAGAAAATTAAATCAGATTTAAATCTAATTTAATCTGATTAAATTAAGTTTTTAATTGGGTTAAAACCTATTTTAATTAGATTGATCTAATTTTGATTTGATTTAGTTTGGAAAATCAAATTAAAACAAGTCATAAGACAGAATCCTAGTAAGACTAGGATTCCACCTTGCACCACATAAGCCTTCTCCACACCCTCTCTCTTATTCAACGCCAATCTCCACTTATTTTGTGCGACAAAAGCCCTCTCCCAGATCTCTCCCACGTTCACAAAAGGTCTCCTCTCTTCTTTCTTACATGGAAGGTGGTTTGGATCAAATCTAAAAGGAATAAGTTTGGATTTCGAATTCTATGAGATGGAGTTTTAGAAATCTAAAACTCTTTCAATTTTGCACCGAATTTATTCAAATTTTTTTTTGGAATTTTCATGGATTTTAGGGTATATATTGTGCACCCTTTTCTAGTGATCCATGTATGAAAATATGAAGGAGATGCTCAAGAGTTGGGCGTCCCTTAACTTGCCATGTTTGGATAAGCCTTGACTAGGTGTTTGACCTAGACAAGGACTCTATCATATCTCTTTGTATAAGATGAGGTTTTTTGTGAAATTTTAGGAGAAGTTAGATATTTGAGAGACCTTTGTGCCATCCAAAAATCAGAAAGAAATACCTTTAGGTCATGGAGATATAAAAGATGCAAGTTTGGGTGTCTAGAGAGAAAAACGTGAGGAAGAAGAGGGTCTTCTTCTAGGATTTTTGTTTTCTTATCTTTCCTCCCTCCATCTTGAGTTTCCTGAGAGCATCTCAGATTTGAAACTCCTCCTTCTACTTTCCATCTTTGGAAGAGTCCAAATCAAGAAGAAGGAGGCACCTGATCAACCATCAAAGAAGGATCAGCGCAGTACTAGCATACTGTGCTGATTTCCTGAAGCAGGACTTCTGATCGAGATTCGTGGACTCGTGTGGACGACTCCTAGAGGCCGGATGCGTGTGCGGCTTGCAACATCATCCTCAAGCCCAGATCAATAAAGTTAGAACGTCTAACTTGCAAGGTAATAGATCTGATCTATTGTTTAATACATACATTAGATGTAGTATAGAAACATGTTGATATGATCAACATGTAGTTTATGCTATATTTATATATTTTAATTTTTGATTTAATACTATATAATAATCATGTAATAGGATCTTAGATCTAAAAATTTTTTGATTTTAAAAAATAAATTTTGATTTATTTTAGTCTTCCGCTGTATGATCTTGAAAAAGTTTCAAGATCTAACCCTGAAACCCTAGATAAGGTTCCTACAATTGGTATCAGAGCCTAGGTTCTTTATTACATGATTATTTATACATGCTTAGATTATTTCTTAGATTAGATCTAATTTATAATTTGATTATTAAATCTAAAATTAAAATTTTAGATCAATCACAAACTGCAAGGTTGTCCTGCTGTAAGGTTTACCCCTTACAGTGCAAAGGTTGTCCTAGTTTGTGTAGATCTATCTTTAATCATAAATTTGTTAGATATGATCTAGATTAAATTTATGATTTATTAGATTTAAAAAATATTTAAATCTAAAATAAAATCTCTTTGTTAATAATTTTTGTGCAAAGAAATTGTTTAAAGTTGAAATTATTTCAATTACATGAACCTGTTTAGATTAGATCTAAAGTAGTTTCATATTTATTTCACTTGTATCTTGATTATGAATCAAACATGCAATATGGTTGGTAGAATCATATTGTAAAATTGTTTTACATATATGAAAATTATTTTTTGAAAAGCCAAACCCAACCCTCAGCCCAAAACTTAATTAAGAATTAAGAAGTTGTTTGATTAGGTTCTAGGATTGTGAATTGAAGAACCTAAGACACAAATCATAACACATTGGGTTAATGGGTTAGTGAAAATTAGGTCCATTAATTGGGTTAGACCTATGGTTAGATTAAAGATGGACTTAATTAGAGAATTGACTAAATCTAATCAATTGTTGTCTTAGATTAGGTCAAGGATTCTCTAGATCAATTACAATAGTTGTAGTTGGTCAAGTCCATGTCTTTAACGAGAACCAAATGGACTTGATTCTTGGCTAAGCGGTCTAGCACGAATTGTTAGGTTGATCTAATCGAAACTAATTAAACCAGTTGGTGTCTAAGGTAAACCAGACCAGTGGTTTTTAATTGGGAGCCCGCTTACCTGACCATTTCTGATGGTGTCTAAGGCAAGCTTTGGCAGACCCTCCCACTGATCGAACTTACCTGGCCTCTTGGTGAAATTATGTTTTGATCGGATCACTTGACTATTCGAGCTGACCCATGTCAGCTAGGTAAATCAGTGTGACTGATTTAGGTGCTCCTAGACCAGCCCTGGTCTCCCTTAAGCTGACTTGATGAAGCCAGTGGGAGGATCATGATAAGCTGGTTCATCTGACTTTATCCTCTATATTATTTAAATCTTCTAAAATTATTAGGTCCTTAAAATGATAAAGTTATGGAGATAACTGAGTCATAGCCTCCTATTAAGGTGTTTGATAATGAGTCCATTAACTCAATAATCATTGCAGACCCAAAGGCCTGGGGCTTGTTGACTAATGGAATTATCACTCATCATATGACGACTTAGAAGTATCTCTCTAATGGTGGTTAGGTGAGCCAACCAAAGTTGGGCTTAATCATTCGTTGGTTAGATACACCAAGTATGATCATGTTAATGGTTGGACCTAACCGGATCCTTACAGTGGAGGCCAAAGCCTACTGATTAGGTTTCTAGGGAAAAATTAAAATTACTAGAAATTGTTTAGAGAAACAATTGGTTATGAACCTACCCTTAGATGTACATGGGTTGACCAACCAAAGTTGGGCTTGTGTGCAGTCTAAGTGGATTCTAGTACCCGCTAAGAAATTAGGGTAATTCCTCGAATTGGAGGTAGAGGCTACCAATTCGAATAAAATAGTGGGAGAAACCTTTAGATTAAAGTCCAAATCTTTAGATTTAATGAATCAATTACTAATTAGGTTATGGTTCTCCTTTGTGCAAATATGGCCACTTCCCTATCGCTCCGATCATTGTTGAATAATGATAAGTTGGTGGGACCCAACTTCGATAGCTGGTACCGAAAGTTGAAGATAGCCCTAGAGCATGAACGGATCCTATATGTGATAATGGATCTTGCACCTGAGGAGCCAACTGCCAATGCACGTGGAACAGTCAGAGATACTTACCAGAAGTGGCTCAGTGATCGGACCACGGTGCGCTGTATCATGCTGGCTGCTATGAGCGACGAGTTCAGTCGCAGATTTGAGATGGCTCAGCCAAAGGACATGCTTCAAGTGTTGGAGGATGCCTTTGGCACACCCGATGACGTGGAGAGGCACAAGACTAGTTGTGCCATCTTCAACGTCAAAATGCGGGATGGTGCCTCTATCACTGATCATGTATTGTACATGATCGAGCTGATGGAACGATTGAGCAAGCTCGATTTTTCCTTGCATGAGCAGCTTGGGAAAGATGCAATACTGAACTCGCTGTCCAAGTCTTATCTCCCATTCCTCACTCATTATAGAATGACAAAGCCTGAAGTAAACTACCACGGGTTACTGGGATTGCTTCAGAACTTTGAGAAGGATCACCAACTTTACAAGGAGTCGGTGAACTTAGTGGGAGGTTCGTCTTCTGGTTCTCGACCCTTTAAGAAAGAGAAGAAGAACAAGAAGAAGAAAGTGAAGAAGGTGTAAGTTCAGGCTGGGATATCAGTGCAGAGCCAGACCAAAAAGATCAAGCCTGATAAGAGTCTATTCAACTGGCAAACACCCTAGATTAGATAGTGTGTCAGATATCTACTTATGGCACTGTAGGCTAGGTCATATAAACAAGAACAGAATAAATAGGTTGACTCAAGAGGAAATCCTCGAAGTCAGTGATTGTGAATCACTTCCAACCTGTGAGTCCTGTCTTCTTGGTAAAATGACCAAGTCACCTTTTACTGAAAAAAGTGAGAGAGAGCTACTGAGCTCTTGGGCCTAGTACATACTAATGTATGCGGGCCCATGAGCACCAGTGCTAGAGGTGGATATTTCTACTTCATAACTTTCACGGATGACCTATCCCGATATGGATATGTCTATCTGATGAAACATAAGTCAGATTCATTTGAAATATTCAAACGATTCTGAAGTGAAGTAGAAAAATAAACTGGAAAGAGTATTAAAACTCTTCGATCTGATCGAGGAGGAGAATACCTTTCTAGTGAATTTCTCACATATCTAAGAGAGAATGGGATTCTCTCCCAATGGACTCCTCCAGGAACACCACAGCATAATGGTGTGTTTGAAAGGAGGAATCAGACTCTGTTAGACATGGTCTGATCCACGATGGGTTTTGCTAGCTTGCCGATATCTTTCTGGGGATATGCACTCGAATTGGCCTATTATCTGTTAAATAGGGTTCCAAGTAAGTCTGTAATTAAGACTCCATATGAGATATGGACGGGACGTAAGCCAGCACTTTCACACCTTAGGGTCTGGGGGTGCCCGGCCTATGTCAAACGATTAGTCACAGACAAACTTGGACCTAGGTCTGACAAATGCTCATTCATAGGGTACCCCAAAGAGATAAAAGGATATTTTTTCTACCATGCTGATGAACAAAAGGTGTTCGTCAGCCTTAAGGCAATCTTTTTAGAAAAGGAGTTCCTTGATGAAGAAACTGTTGCCTCTAAGGTTGAACTTGATGAAGTTCAACAGGTAGAAGGACCAACACCAATAGCTGAACCTGAGTCGGATATGATTAGATTAGATCCGAAACCCAATATACCTACACCATTAAGGCGATCCGGTAGAGTACCGCATCAGCCGGACAGATACTACAGTTTTTTGATCCGGGACGGTGATCCCATCGAACTTGATGAGAATAATGAGGATCCGATCACCTATATGGATGCAATGCAGAGACCTGATTCCGAGAAATAGCTTGAAGCCATGAAATCTGAAATGGAGTCCATGAAGGTCAACGATGTATGGATATTGGTTGACCCACCTGAAGGGGTTAAACCCATTGGGTGTAAATGGGTCTTCAAAAGGAAGAGGGGCACAGACGGAAAGGTGGAGACCTATAAAGCCCGTCTGGTTGCCAAGGGATATCGTCAACGTTATGGTATTGACTATGACGAGACGTTTTCTCCTGTGGCAATGCTCAAATCCATTCGGATAATGCTTGCAATAGCTGCTCATCTGGATTATGAGATCTGGCAGATGGATGTAAAGACAGCTTTCCTGAATGGAGAGCTGACCGAAGAGGGGTATATGATACAACCTGAGGGGTTTACATCCACAGATGAGTCCAAGGTGTGCAAGCTTCAGAGATCTATTTATGGATTGAAGCAAGCTTCTCGGAGTTGGAACATGCATTTTGATAAGGTGATCAAAACGTATGGCTTCATTAAGAATGGAGAAGAGCCCTGCATCTATAAATGGGTAAATGATCCAGTTGTGGTATTCCTTGTCTTGTACGTGGATGACATTCTCTTAATCGGGAATGACATCCCCGTACTACAGAGAATAAAAGTTTGGTTATCATCACAGTTCTCCATGAAGGACTTGGGTGAAGCATCCTACATCCTAGGGATGAAGATCTATAGGGATAGATCTAAAAGGATGCTTGGGTTATCCCAGTCCATGTACATAGACACTGTGCTGAAGAGGTTCAGCATGGAGAATTTCAAGAAGGGCTATCTACCGATAGGCCAAAGAATTTCTCTCTCTAAGAAGGATTGTCCGACAACTCCTGAAGAGAGAGAGCGTATAAGTAGAGTCCCATATGCTTCAGCCGTGGGATCTATCATATACGCCATGACATGTACAAGACCAGATGTGGCATACTCACTAGGAGTAGTGAGTAGATACCAATCTGATCCTGGAGAAAATCATTGAAAAGTGGTTAAAGCCATCCTTAAGTATTTGAGAAATACTAAGGACCAATGGTTGGTTTATGGCGAGTCAAATCTGAAACTTATGGGGTCCACAGACTCTAGCTTCCAATCTGACCATGATGACAGCAGGAGCGTGTCGGGTTATATCTTTATTCTGAATGGTGGAGCCATCTGCTGGAAGAGTTCCAAGCAGCATACTGTGGCAGACTCTGTTTGTGAAGCAGAGTACATCACAGCATCGGATGCCGCGAACGAAACTGTGTAGCTGAAGAAATTCATCAACGAGCTCGGAGTAGCACCCTCCCTCGATGGTTCGGTCCTGCTCTACTGTGACAGCACTGGTGCCATAGCTCAGGTGAAGGAACCCAAAGCACATCAGCGGACGAAACACATCTTGCACCGCTTCCACCTGGTCCAAGAGATCGTGGAACGAGGTGACATCGACCTTCAGAAGATCGACGGAAAGGAGAACCTGACCGATCCCTTCACTAAAGCCCTGGCGATAAAGGAGTTCGACAACCACAAGTCGAAGATGGGTATTAGATACTGTGTCGAGTGGCTTTAGGACAAGTGGGAGTTGTTGGGAAATGTATCCCAAAAAGCCAATCATCAAGCTGTTGACGGTTGAGCAACTAAGTATTGTAATTGATTTGTTAATAAATAAAATATATTTGACATCTTCATCATAAGTTTTCATCTTCTAATGAACTCCGTTGTTATGATGAAGTCCTTAGGACTATTTAAGTTCGATAAAGAGAGGATTTATCGATTAGTCCTTAAAACTGTTCACGACCAAATGATAAGCTGTTAATAAGGACGACAGCTTCTATCGAGCATAGGTCGCTGTAGGCCATATGGGTTGGTTGTCCTCTTAACCAAGGAGTGTGGAGACACTGGTATGGCATACAGGTGAGATGTAAGGGTACATCATCATTGAACGTGACCAACTCCAGAGCATTCTGCTGTCGAGAATGTCTCTGATGGGATATAGGTATAAGTGTCCCTTAGACTTGAGATCGCCTCAGTGACTTGCAAGCAACTCACTGTGCTTTGGTACTGGACTAACTGAATTTCTAATTCAGAGATGGAAGGCTTCTGGGCATAGTCAAGTACTTGCGAAGTCAGAGTGTGATCGAGATGGGATTGACCACTCCAAGAGTTGGAGAAGAATGAGTCGCTGTATTTCAATTTAGCAAAACCTTGACCAGGGTAATCCATCAGATGGATTTGATATTTTGAAATACAATGTGGCAACCTGATCAGAGTTGACAGTTAAACTCTGGGGTGTCCTATGATCATTTTGGTCAAGGGGATGAATTATATGAAAACTATATCCGCATGGGTTCTAAGGATGTTGTTCTACACATTCGACCTATCCGATCGTCGGGTACCATTGCTAGATGGTCACTTCGATTGGTATAGAAATTTATTCCTATGCTACCGGCTTAGGTTCGAACCTATGAGGTCACACACATTAGAGTTCATGATCCGATCAAATGGTTGATCAACGATTAAGAATCGTTCTAGGGTTAAATGATCAATACGATTGACATTTAACCTAGTGCAAGTGTTGCAGGAGGATCTATTAGCAATTTGATTGCTGATTGGCTTAATTTGATTAAGCCAATGGGCTGAGATTAAGTCTAATTAAATATGATTTAATTAGATTTAGTTTGGGCTTGATTGGATCAAGTCTAATTGGTTTATTGGATAAGCCAAGTGCAAGGAAAAACTAGTCCTAGTTCAACTAGGACTTGGGTCAATCTAATTTCTAATTTGATTAGAAAATTAAATCAGACTTAAATCTAATTTAATCTAATTAAATTAGGTTTTTAATTGGGTTAAGATCTATTTTAATTGGGTTGATCTAATTTTGATTTGATTTGGTTTGGGAAACCAAATTAAAACAAGTCATAAGACAGAATCCTAGTAAGACTAGGATTCCACCTTGCACCACATAAGCCTTCTCCACGCCCTCTCTCTTATTCAACGCCAATCTCCACTTATTTTATGCGATAAAAGCCCTCTCCCAGATCTCTCCCACGTTCACAAAAGGTCTCCTCTCTTCTTTCTTACATGGAAGGTGGTTTGGATCAAATCTAAAAAGAATAAGTTTGGATTTCGAATTCTATGAGATAGAGTTTTAGAAATCCAAAACTCTTTCAATTTTGCACCGAATTTATCCAAATTTTTTTTAGAATTTTTGTGGATTTTAGGATATACATTGTGTACCCTTTTCTGATGATCTATGCATGAAAATATGAAGGAGGTACTCAAGAGTTGGACATCCCTTAACTTGCCATGTTTGGATAAGCCTTGACTAGGTGTTTGACTTAGACAAGGACTCTATCATATCTCTCTATATAAGATGAGTTTCTTTGTAAAATTTTAGAAAAAGTCAGAGATTTGAGAGACCTTTGTGCCATCCAAAAATTAGAGAGAAATACCTTTGAGTCATGGAGATATAAAAGATGCAAGTTTGGGTGTCTAGAGAGAAAAACGTGAAGAAGAAGAGGGTCTTCTTCTAGGGTTTTTGTTTTCATATCTTTCCTTCCTCCATCTTGAGTTTCATGAGAGTGTCTCAGATCTGAAACTCCTCCTTCTACTTTCCATCTTCGAAAGAGTCCAAATTAAGAAGAAGGAGGCACCTGATCAACCATCAAAGAAGGATCAGCGCAGTACTAGCATACTGTGCTGATTTTCTAAAGCAGGACTTCTGATCGAGATTCGTAGGCTCGTGTGGACGACTCCTAGAGGCCGGACTCATGTGCGGCTTGTAACATCATCCTCAAGCTCAGATCAACAAGGTTAGAACATCTAACTTGCAAGGTAATAGATCTGATCTATTGTTTAATACATACATTAGATGTAGTATAGAAACATGTTGATATGATCAACATGTAGTTCATGATATATTTATATATTTTAATTTTTGATTTAATGCTATGTAATAATCATATAATAAGATCTTAGATCTAGAGATTTTTTGATTTTAGAAAATAAATTTTGATTTATTTTAGTCTTCCGCTGTATGATCTTGAAAAAGTTTCAAGATCTAACCCTGAAACCCTAGATAAGGTTCCTACAATCTTAAAATGGTGAGGGTGCAGCTGATGCATAATTTCAATACTGAAATGGGGATCGACATTATAATCATCATCCCTAACTGGGGCTCGATTTTGTAAGGCTTCGATCATTTGTTTCACATCTTGAAGGTCACACTCAATCTCTGTGTCTCTGATGGTATATGCCCTAGAATGAGCAGAATAGGCACGACCCAGAGTGGAGTCATACTCAGAGTGAAGACTTGGGGACCGCCATGCACCTTGCTCCAGCTCTTTCAAGCGACTCTGGTGAGTCTATCTTTGTGGGAGAACTTGAGGATGCTCAGTTAAAAATACGACAGGTGGTGGATGGTTATTTTGTTACATCACTTGTACTATTGTGGTTAGTGTTAGAAAGTCAGATAGGGTGCATGTGTAGATTTCAAAAATCTTTACAATCACAGCAAAAAAATAATCAGATTAAATCCTTTAACCCCACATATATTAGATTTTATCTGATCCTACCCAAGCCTAGGAGAAAAGATATGCATATAATCTAAAAAATAAAATAAGTATGAGATCAAATCTCAATACCTTAGCACGGATAGAAATTCGCCGCTACTGATGATCTCACGTTCGAAGATCCTCAAGCTACACACGTGTTCGATCTTTACAGGTATCTACCAAGATCAACCTTGACTCAATCTTTTAGTAGTAGATCCTTCTTCTCCAAGTAGGATCTCAGCCCTTTAAAACTTTGATCAACTTTTTGATCTTGACTGCAAAATTAACTCTTTAATTTACAGCCTTTTCTCTTCATTCCTCACTGTAGATGAACAACTCCTCAACTCTTGGCGTGTAGAAAAATGGAATACCCAACCTTTGGATGTGGGATAGAGAAGAGGGAGAGGGTGTGGCATGGAGAAGGGAGAGAGGTCTAGTTTTTAATCAATAAAAACTAACTTATGAAACCCTAGGAGACCTTCTCTTTATATAGGCCCTTCCTTAATCCGAATCAGGAATCAATTAACTTAAAAGGGTACATCCTTATCTCATAAGAAATTATATCTTTTTAATCTAATTTTTTTCTAATAAAATTAGATTTACTTGGTAGAATATTAGCCCACTTTGGCAAGTATATAGGGCACTCCAGTCAGATGTGGAAATCTGAGTGGGCGCCCCTTGCAAATAGAGCAGGTAGGTGGGGTACTAACACTTGGTACCCCCTTAGAGTTTCATGGCTCAAGAGAGGGGGCGTGACCCCTCTCTCTCTCTCCTTCCACACCCATCCATAAGAGAGGGTGGGCCCCTCTCACATTATCCAAGGGTTGGCACCTCTTGGTCCTACCATAAAGGGAGGAGGGCGCCACACATCTTTCTAATAATTCCACACAACACTAAGAGATAATGAGGAGAAAATGATGAGATAATGATGAGATAATTTAGCCAACTAATTGATTTAATCCAATCCTCGTGGGCTCATAATTAGACATCCAATTAAACCCAAATAAATTTAGGTTGGATTCAAGGTAATGGACTTGATCTAATCGAAGTTTCGAGAAGAATTAGGTTTAACCATGTGCTAGCATAGTTCTCTTAAACCTAATAAGATTTCAATAAATCCTAGTCTAATTAGAACTTCATAAGTTTAATTGATAAATTTAAGATTAAATCCCTTAAATGTGACCCCATAGGTTCCATTCTATCCAGTAGTAAAATATATTATGATCTCTATCATAATATCATCAAAATTCTTTTCGATGGATTGGAATAATTCCAACTCTATCCTTCGAGGGTTATCGATCATCAAGATGATGTCCAATGAGTCCCATAATCCATCAGTGACACCTAGCAGTATGTAGTGGCAACCCAGTAAAATGAAAGTATGAACTCTTTGGTACAGTTATCATATGATTCAGTCCTTCTATCATGAGTTTCAACTTGACGGAGGTCATGGAGAACTCGTCAGACTCCATTATCAGTCATATGCTAGATTGGCTTGACTCGAATTCATTTATGAATCTCATGGAAACTCTTTTCCAGTATTTACACTTGCTTTGGCCAAAAACTTTCTGAACTCAGTCTCGCAAATCACATAGGACTTCTTCTTTTCTACCAAGATCGATAGATTTTTTTTAGGTGCATCCTACTCCATACAACGAATCTGAACCTACTGAAGCCAACATATCAGTAAGAATCTGAATGGCTAGGGACCAAAAAAATATACAGTTAAACTCAGTAGCCTCACTGTAAATAGCCAATAAAACTGCAAGTCGAAGGACCATTCTTACTACTGCAGCATCGAGAAGACCACTAACGAGTAAGTAAACATCTATGTATTTTCTCATATTGGTCACGCTCAGTGCAAGTTATTCTCTAACAACCACCCACACCCTCACCCCAGTGTCCCTACACTGCAGACTCAAGACTCATCTATCCATAAGGGAGGTGAACTATACATCGATCTCAAATGAATTGATCACTATCCTTCATGATGATCTTTTGATCAGAAATATTTAGAAATTAACCACTAATTAATGTATGTCTTAAATTCTCAATACTTTGAGAATATACAAAAATCATCTTTGTTAATCTCTTGGACAAATCATGGACGCATAAACATGATTGGAATGAAAAAATCTTTTATTAATAATAAAAATATTACAAGTACAAGATTAAGCTCTGAAATTATAAAATGCGTCGGCCAACAATTGGGTTCTAGGGCACAAATCTAACAAACTCTCACGTGACCTAAAGTCAATTAGCCATATACCTAAAACCCATCTTCTCAAGGTGAGTTTCGATCTTCTGCTAGCTAAGAGGCTTGGTCAGTGGGTCCACCACATTTAGCATGGAGTCGACTCTCTACACCTCGATGAAGTTCTTCTCAAGATATTCGCATATGATGTGAAATTATCACTCTATATGCTTAGACTTCTTATGAGACCTGGGCTCCTTAGTGAGGACTATGGTGACATTATTATCGCAGTGCAGTGCAATGGTATCTGATGGCATTACATCTAGCATCGCAATGAATTTTTTGAACCAAAAGACTTCCTTAGCAGCTTAAAAAATGGCGATGTACTCGACTTCCATGATCGAATCTATAATGATTGGCTGCTTGGAACTCTTTCAGCTAACTGCACCATCATTACACAAAAAGATACATCCCAATGTATATTTTCTATCATCGACATCAGTCATAAAATCTGAATCAGTGTATCTCTCTACTTTTAGCTCTGATCCTCCATCAAAGACCAACAATAAATCTTTAGTCTTTCTCATGTCCTTAAGAATGTTTTTAACAGTAATTCAGTGTTCTTCATCTAAATTCATCTAATATCTGCTTATGACACTCATGGCAAGGGCTATATCAGGGTGTGTACATAACATGACATACATGAGGCTCCCTATTATCGAAGCATAAAGGATCTTGCTCATGCACTAGATCTCCTCAAGTGTGTCGGGACACATCTTCTTGGAGAGATGAATGCCATGTCTAAGGGGTAAGAGACCCCTCTTGGAGTTTCCCATGCTGAACCTCTTCAGCACCTCCTCTATATATATATTCGCTGTGAGAGTCCTATCATCCTCTTAGATCTATCTCTATAGACCTTTATACCAAAAATATAGGAAGCTTCTCTTAAGTCTTTCATGGCAAACTCTTTTGACAACCATATTTTGATCGATGTCAGCATGGGAATATCATTCTCAATCAGGAGGATGTCATCCATATACAATACGAGGAATGTGACAATACTCCCATTGATCTTTTTGTACATACACGGCTCCTCATTTTTTATGAAATCAAATATTTTGATCACATCATTAAAGCAAGTGTTCCAACTTCAAGATGCTTGTTTGAGTCCATATATGGATCTTTGCAGCTTGCAGACCTTGTGATCACTATCACTGGATGTGAAATCCAAAGACTACTCCATATAGATATCTTCCTCAAGATATCCATTTAGGAAGACAGTTTTCACATCCATCTGTCAAATTTCATAAGTAGAGTATGAATGAATTTCAGCATGATCATAGATGAAAAAATTTCATGATAGTCAATACCTTCGCGTTGACTATAATCTTTCATAACTAGCCTTGCCTTATAGGTCTCTACCTTACCATCCGACTCAATTTTTTTTTTATTAATCCATTTATACCCAATAGATACAATACCTTCAGGTGGATTTACTAAGGACCAAACCAAGTTGAAATGCGTGGAGTCAATTTCTGACTTTATCACTTTCATCCATTTCTCGGAGTCTATATCTAACATCACCTTATTGTAGGTCTTGGGGTCATTCCTAATATCTCTATCTTCTATAAGGAATGCTTCCTCTAAATTCTCTGTAAAAATATCTAAGTATCTTTTAGGAGGACAGGAGACCCTACTTGATCTATGAGGTGGAGGAGGTATCACATCTACTGGCTCATTATTGGGTTCAGGTTCTTAGACTCGATACTCTTCAGAGACTTTTTCTTCGAGCTCAATCTTCCTCTCACTGCCTCCATCTTGGATAAACTCTTTTTCTAAGAAGATGATATGATGGCTCACAATCACATTGTGATCCTCAGAAAGATAGAAGCAGTATCCCATGGTTTCTTTAGGATATCCTATAAAGCGAGCCTTAAAGGACCTAGCCTCTAATTTGTCCACCTGCTGTTGCTTGACATAGATCAGACATCTTCAAATCTTGAGGTACCCAAGAGTTGATGACTTACCATGCCATAACTCGTATAGTATGGTAGGAACAAATTTAGAGAGAACCCAATTCAAAAAATGAATCACAGAAAGCAATGCATTTCTCCAGAGAAAGACAGGAAAGTCCGTGAAGCTCATCATGGATCGGATCATATCTAATAAGATCTGATTCCTCTTTTCGGATATCCCGTTGAGCTGAAATATCGTTGGAGGTGTCCACTATGAAACTATACCATTATCCTTGAGATAGGCCCAAAATTCTCCACTGAGATATTTTCTTCCTCGATCAGATCAAAGAATCTTTATGGATTTTTTGATCTATTTTTTTACTTCATATCTGAACTCTATGAACTTTTCAAAGACTTCAAACTTTTGATGCATTAGATACACAAACCCATACTATGAATAATTATTGGTAAAAGTTATGAAATAGACATAGCCACCCTTGGCTTGTACATCGAATGAACCATATACGTCAGTGTGTACCAGGGCTAATATTTCAGTGGCCCTTTCTCCTTGTCCCACAAAGGATAGCTTGGCCATTTTTTCTTGAAGACACGATTTACAAATTGGATAAGACTCAGAAGTCAATGATCCGAGAAGATCATCTTTCTCCAATTTGTTGAGTCTGTCCTCTCCAATATAACCTAGACTAAAGTGCCACAAATACTTTTGGCTAATCCTATCTTTAAGTCTCTTAGACCCTATGGCATTCATAATTTGCTCGTTAATATTTATACTCACATCCATATGCAAATGATAAAGACCATCAATCAAGAAAGTACATACGATAATTTTATTTTTGAAATAAATCAAACACATATCTTTATTGAAATAAAAATTATAATTATCCTATGCCAGTACATATAGAAATCAAATTCCTACTGACTACAGGTACATAATAGCAATCTTTAAGAATTAAACTAACTCCTAACAATAATCGCAAAGGATAGGTCCCAACAGCCACAACAACAGTCCTTACTCCATTGCTGATCCAGAGAGTGATCTCGCCTTCCCTCTGTCCTCTCACTTCTTCAAGATCCTGCATAGAAGTGCATAAATGAGCATTTGATCCAAAATCTAGAACCCAACTAGAAGAAAAGAAAACCATTGGATTAGTTTCAATAATGAGCATATTAGACGTATCTTCAGAAGGTCCATCCTTCTTCCTGCTCTTGACAGTCATCAGGTAGGCCGGACAGTTCCTCCTCCAGTGGCCTTCGACATTGCAATGGAAACACTTTCTTTTATCATCGATTTTCTTTAGAACTTGCTTCTTGGGCTTGGCCTCATCCTTTTGATTCTTTGCAGGCTTCTTCTTCTTTTTGAAAGAAGACTTTCTTTTGGAGGAAGCCCGTTCCACAATCAGAACTATACCCCATGAACTCTTCAAGGTGCCCTCTATTGTTATCAGCATGTTCAGTAACTCAGGCAAAGTGCTATCAATTTTATTTATATGATAGTTTATGATGAACTGCCCATACGAATCAGGAAGAAACTGGAAGATCAGATCCACCTGCAATTCTTTGTCCATATTTATGTCGAGCTTCTGAAGCTCCTCGATATCCTTGATCATTGTCAAATAATGATCATTGACGGACTGTCCATCATGTATTTTTGCTCTGAAAAGTCTTCGAGAGACTTCAAAGTGAGCTATGCGACTCTGCTCACCATATAACTCTTACAGGTGAGTCAGCATCTCTCTAGCAGTCCTCATATTTTTATGTTGTTGCTGAAGATCATTGGACATGAATGCTAAAATATAACACTTTGCCTTATTATCTTCATCCATCCACTTCTTAAGTGTGGCTCGTTGATCAGGAGATGGACGAGCAGGTTACACAGGTGCATCTTGATCAAGGACATGGGTGAATTTTTCGAAACTGAGAACGATTCTCAAATTTTGGAGCCAGTCTTTATAGTTGGTACTGGTCAATCTATTGGTATCGAGGATACAGGCTAAAGGGTTGAAACTCGACATGGTTATCTACAGAGAGAACAGTTTCTAGTTAGATGTTTATATTTTAAAATTATTTAAAAATAAATAAAGGCTCTCACTATTTTCTCGAATCTTCCACACTCCTCGAATGGAGAAATAAAAATCTATACACGATTGATTTCAAGTAGGTGCTGCGGTCCCATTAATCTATACACACCTCATCTAATAGTTATTGATGACTACAGACCAATGAGTGGACAACACTTTGTCTATTGCTTCACTAAGCAAGATACAGTAGGCTTGGTCTCTAAGTCCTATGGTCTCACCTAATAATTATTGACATATTTCTTAGTTAAGTCAGACCCATTATTCACCAACGGGCACAAAGCCATCATTAGGATCCTTACCTAATAGTTATTGGATCCAACCCCATCTCTATCCTGAGACATCAAATGTCAATAGAGTGATTGTACCTTTTTGATACAATCGAACTACTGTAACCAGCCAGGAACGATCAACACCAGAAAGGCACCCACATCTCTACAATAATGACAGACCTCTAGACTTAATATTTAGTGAGAAGATTTAGGTTTAGATCTCTTCTAAATTAGTAGATCTGACATCTGACTAATCAAATTCAGATCAGTACATTAACATGTCTAACTAGCCTAGTCGGCATGGGTGAACTTGAGTCAATAAGTAACCTAGCATGAAATTAAATCTCCCAAGATGGCCAGATAAGTTAAGATGAGTGAGAGTCCTCCCGTTGCTTTCCTTAGACACCAATTAAAATTGATCAAATCAGAGAACAGAATCAATTAAATAACCACCATCTAAATATTTGCTTTAGACATCAAATTGGTCGATTAGA
This sequence comes from Elaeis guineensis, assembly GCF_000442705.2. Classification (NCBI taxonomy): domain Eukaryota; kingdom Viridiplantae; phylum Streptophyta; class Magnoliopsida; order Arecales; family Arecaceae; genus Elaeis; species Elaeis guineensis. The sequence continues at coordinate 110,517,989 of NC_025998.2, forward strand.
ATCGATCAGGTTAACCTATTGAAACAGACCCAAACCACTAAGCCAAAATCGATCTTGAGTTTATCAACTCACATCAAAATATGAATCAATGTGATCAACTATAACTAAACTCGATTTTGAGCCTCTTTGATTTAATCCTAATCAACCATTGATTAGGTTCAATCAACTACTCAAAATCGACAACAAATTCTATCCTGATCTAATCAATTTGATCCTAATTGTAGTTTGATCACTGGACCAAATTTGTTCAACCCATACCCACATGCAATAACATAATTTTAGATCCAAAAATAATTTTTAGAATATGTTTCATTGCATGCATTAATGGTTTATGATCTTGAAACTATTTTAGATCTAAACCCAATGTTATATATCATATATATGTAGTTTCAGATGTAAACTAAAACATGTATCACATATACATCAAATTTTAGATCTAAAACTAAAATTATACATATCAAATACATATAAAATCAGATTTAAAATAATGATTAAAATATTTTAAAAATATCTTTTTAAAAATTGATTCACATCAAATTAGGACAATCTTTTCAATATAAGGGGTAAACCCTATATCAGAAAAACCTCATACCAGTTTGATGTGAACTTTTAATCATTCTAATTTCATATCTAAACATAAAATAAGACATATGACGTATGCTAATTTTTAGATCTAAAAAATTGATTTAATTATTTTAAAAATAATTTTCAAAATCGATCAATCTTGTGCTAGGATAACTTTTACAATATAGGAGGTAAACCCTATATCAGGACAACCTTATATCAGTACAAGATCAATTTTAAATCATCAAAACTTTTAGATCTAAGATAAATCAGATTATTTATGACTTTAAAAAACTAGTATCTCTAATACCACTATTAAAAAGTCAACTAGGGTGCACGTGTAGATTTTAAAAATCTTTACAATCGCAATGAAAAAATAATTGGGTTAAATCCTTTAACCCCACATACATTAGATCTTATCTAATTCTACCCAAGCTCAGAAGAAAAAATATGCATATAATTAAAAAAATAAAATAAGTATGAGATCAGATCTTAATACCTTACCATGGATAGAAATTCATCACTATCGATGATCTTATGTTCGAAGGTCTTCGAGCCGCACACGTGTCCGACCTCTATAGGTATCCACCAGGATCAACCTTAAATCGATCTTCTTGTAGTATGTCCTTCTTCTTCAAGTAGAATTTTAGTCCTTTAGAACCACGATCACTCTTTGATCTTGATTGGAGAATCGACTCTTTGATCCGCAACCTTTTCTCTTCATTCCTCACTGTAAATGAACAACTCCTCAACTCTTGACGTGTAGAAAGGTGGGATGCCCAAGCTTTGGATGTGAAAAAGAGAAGAAGAAGAGGGTGTGGCATGGAGAAGGGAGAGAGGGAGAGAGATCTAGTTTTTAATTAATAAAAACTAACTTATGAAATCCTAGGAGACCTTCTCTTTATATAGATCCTTCCTTGATCCAAATCAGGAACTAATTAACTTAAAAAGGTATATTCTTATCTCATAAAAAATTATACCTTTTTAATCTAATTTTTTTAATAAAATAAGACTTAATTGGTAGAATATTAGCCCACTTTGGTAAGTATATGGGGCACCCCAGTCAGATATGAAAATTTGAGTGGGTGCCCCTGCAAATAGAGCAGGTAGGTGGGGCGCCAACACTTGGCACCCCCTTAGGGTTTCATGGCTCAAGAGAGGGGGTGTGGCCTCTCTCTCTCTCTCTCTCTCTCTCTCTCTCCTTCCATGCCCATCCACAAGAGGGGGCGGGCCTCTCTCACATTATCCAAGGGTTGGTGCCCCTTGGTCCTGCCATAAAGGGAGGAGGGTGCCACACATCTTTTCAATAATTTCACACAACACTAAGAGATAATGAGAAAATAATGAAGAGATAATAACGAGATAATTTAGCCAACTAATTGATTTAATCAAATCCTCTTGGGCTCACAATTAGGCATCCAATTAAATCTAAATAGATTTAGATTAGGTTTAAGGCATTGGACTTGATCCAATTGAAGTCTTGAGAAGAATTAGGTTTAACCATGTGCTAGTATGGTTCTCTTAAACTCAATAGGATTTCAATAAATCCTAGTCTAATTAAAACTTCATAAGTTCAATTGATAAATTCAAGATTAAATCTCTTAATGTGTAGCCTCATAGGTTTCATTCTATTTGGTAGTGAGATATATTATGATCTCCATCACAATATCATCGAAACTCTTTTCGATAGGTTGGAATAATTATAACTCTATCCTTTGAGGATCATTGATCATCAAGATGATCACCAATGAGTTTCACAATCCACCAGTGACACCTAGTAGTATATAGTGGCAACCTAGTAGAATGAAAGTATGAACCCCTAGGTGCAGTTATCGTATGATTTAGTCTTTCTATCTTGAGTCCTGACTTGACGGAGGTCATAGAGAACTCGTCAGACTCCATTGTCAGTCATATACTAGATTGGCTCGACTTGAGTTCATTTATGAATCCTGTGAAAACTTTTTTTTTAGTATTCACACTTGCTTTGGTCAAAGACTTTCTGAACTTAGTCTTGCGAATCGCATAGGACTTCTTCTTTTCTATCAAAATCGATAGATTCCTTCCAAGTGCATCCTACTCTACATAGCGAACCTAAATCTACTGAAGCCAACATACACAGTAAGGATCTGAATGGCTTGGGATCAAGAGAATGTGCAGTCAAACTCAGTAGCCTCACTATGAATAGTCAATCACACCGTCGATCGAAGGACCACTCTTACTACTGCAGCATCGAGAAGACCACTAATGAGTAAGTAGATATCCATGTGGTTTCTTATATTGATCACGCTCAGTGCAAGTTATTCTTTAACAACCATCTACACCCTCACTCCAGTGTTCCTACACTGCAGATTCGAGACTCATCTGCTCATAAGGAAGGTGAACTGTGTATCAATCTCGAATGGATTGATCACTGTCCTCCATGATGATCCTTTAATCGGGAGCATTTAGAAATTAACAACTAATAAATGTACGTCTCAAATTCTCAACACTTTGAAAATATACAAAAATCATCTTTGTTAATCTCTAGAACAAATCATGAACACATAAACATGATTGGAATGAAAAAATCTTTTATTGATAATAAAAATATTACAAGTATAAGATTAAGCTCTGAAATTATAAAATATATCAGTCAACAATTGACTTCTAGGACACAAATCTAACAGTTAGGTCTCGAACTTATTGGACTAGTAGGTTGAATTGATCCACATCGACAACTGCTCCAGAAGGCAGAGCGGTCATTAGTGGATTATCCAGTGATGGTGCTGGAGCTTGCTGGTTGGGAAGATTACCCATTGGTTGAGAGACAATAATGTTTGACCGACAGGAAGATGCCCCTTTACACGGTGCTGTGGTAGTTGAATAGCCTTCTCCTCTCCTTCTCAGAGTGGGTCTGGACCTTCCTCTAGAGCCAATCTATTATAGAAGATTTTTGACCACGTGCGAAGATGGCTGAAGCAAAATGGAGACCATCGGGGTGTCATCCCTGCAAAACAAGTCCTGATTGGAGTTGGCTCCAGTGAGGATCCTCCGACGGTCAAGTCAGAAATCTGAGACAACAGAGGAGAAAGAAAAAAAATTATAAGAGAGCATAGGATGTATTAAGCACATGCAGGGCATACCTGAGAGTCTTCTTTTTTACCTCTATCTGGTAATGATGAGCCGTGCAAGTTGCATCACATGTATCATTGATAGATGGATTTTTATCTGACATGTTGCCGATAAAGAAATAGATGTAACTTGGACTGAATAGCGTGTGGGCGGTGAGTGAGATGGCAGTGATGTGTCCGAATTTGATGTGCTTTAGCCAAAAGTCACAAGTGACCCTTCGACTTGCCTTTAAGAGAATTGGCTGATATTTGATATCCGATCCCCCTTCTGATGCTGAAGTCTGAGGACTATCAGAGGTCCATTATTAAAAGGAATCAGTTAGAGAGGAATCGGCCACCTCACTCGGGTTCACCAACCCATAGGCTAACAGAGATCGGGTTCAGCAGTAGGGGTGCGGGCATCGAAGGGTTCACTATGGAGTTCTATTCAGAGGGTCAATATAGTAGGGGCCAACATTCTTGAAAAAGTAAGTTGTAATAGCAAAAGATCCTTGGTCTGATTAGGAGTAAGGATTGGTCAAGAATTTTTGGGAATAGTGCCGCCATCAAGCTTCCTTTGGCCCCGAACCTGATGTCCAGGTGATTACTTTAAAGTGGATCGACTAGCACATAGATCAGTAGGGTACCTAAACTAGTCACCAAGATAAAGATCGGTGCCACAACTTTATTAAGGCTCCTCCAGAAAAAGGAAGAGACTAAGATCAAGATTGAAAGGGCAAGGGGGCACTTCCTCAGTGTCCTATCATGTTGAGTGGTAGAGTATGTACTTAAATATTTCTGATATTGATCATAAGCTCACTCAGCGCACAGTGGACCATGAAAGAGATGGTGAGGCAATGTGGCATACAACTGTTAAGCGGAGTGACATGACTAGATGGTGAGGCCTATCAAGCCTGGGGGGATCATCTGACATTCCTCAGCTTGAGCTCCAAATGGAGATCGGAGTGGGCATAGTGCAGCCAAACCCTGAGAGATCGGCTCCATCCAGCGATTGGCAAAGCTGAGCTCTGGTACTAAAGGAGATTTTTCTCCCCAATAGTTAGTATTATTTCAATCTCTTCTTTTTATAAGTGCTCCTTTAGAATGTCCAGCTGACTGATTTTCAGATCAGTCATCAAGAAAATTCAAACAGTACTCAAAGCACATTATAATTTTCTTTGTCATTCTGCGGTGACCAAGGTATTACCACCCCCCCCCCCCCCCAACAAAAGGATTACATGCACACAATCAATCCACACCTGAGCGATTGGAGCTATCATATGTTATATGACCTATCAACTATAATTGTAACCTGGAAAAGTAATTTTATAATGAAAGCCCCAAAATTAGAACATTGTAAGATGCAATCTCTCCATTTGATAGCATGATAATTTGCAGCTATGTCCCTCCACTATATTCAATGACTCATGTCAGTCTTTGAGAAAAGAAATATAAAACTACCGAACCCTAACCATACACTGATTCATCAGGCCTTAGTATCATTCAAATAGTGAAGAAATTACTTCTCTATAAACATTTATAAAACTATATATATTTATCTAATATACAAAATAAAACATCTAAAATTAGTGGTAGATTTATTTTGTTTGATCAACTCTCTCTACCCAAACTAGTTATTCTCCCCTTTTGAGTGGTAGATTCTTTATTAAACATCTCATGTGATTTTAAGATAGGTCTTCTACATCCAATATATAATAACATAAAGACTCCTATCTTGATCTAGGCAGCCTGGTCATCAATTGATTTTACTCTTGCTAGCTTACATGATCTTCTTGGGTCAAGGATAACGTAAAGGCTATCACCAATGAGAACATTGTCAGACTTGACCATGTGATTCCGACAACACATGTTCCCTAGATAGCTAGTTAGCATGATTTAACCTATCCAAGTTTTGATATGGAGTCAACCTTATTCATCACTATAATGCATGGTAAAACGAACGACACGAACTATACAAGAGTAGAGACATCAAGTGGCATCTGAATATGGTCTATCACTTGGACTTTGAGGGAGAGAAATAAAGGAATATTGGAGAATGTTTTTAGTATGGCAGGCCACATGAGATATAATCCAATCCACAGCACAATTAGCTTCCAGTAGGTTACCACATTCTTTATGAATTACAGCTATTTTGGAGAGAATAGTCTCTTTTGAACCATTTCACTTGAGCTATTCCACTCAAACTTGAATTTGTTACATACGTTCAAACGCTTGTTTTTCACGTGTAAACTCCAGAAGTCTCCATGTTCAAAAGCAATGATGTGCATGCCTAGTTCATTCATGATATTGGATGGTACTTGGGCATCACCTGAAACAAGGAAAAAGATGTAGAAGGTGCAGAAGAACAAGAGCAAATTTTATAAAAGACCAAAACTACAGGAGACAAGGATGACGAGGATTGTTGATAATGATTATGGCAATTTATTGTTAATAATCATTTTGTACAAACATGTTATGAGTTATCGAATATATAATGAATGCTGTTGAGCATACTTCTGCCTTAAAAAACATACTTAAATTTGGAATTTTAAGTAAATTAGATGCATTTCTTTCTTTCTTTCTTTCTTTTTTTCTTTTTTGAATATTTTGAGATAGCTTTATTGTGACTTTTCTATAGTTGGGTTAACTATTGCCGGCTTGAAAATGGTTTACCAATGTTAAATTGGGTTAATAGGTTGCGACACCATTGATGTGAACCAAACTACTTATTGGATGATTTATACTTATGAAATTAGATTATTTATTTATTAAAGGGATCTGGTTAAAGATTGTATCGATAGATTTTATAATATCTATATTTCAACCCCATCCATTACCATGCCTAACTCTAGGGCTTGGAGGTTGTCCAATGCATGATGTTTGATTTGTCCCTGGCACGTTATCAAAATTGACAATTTGCCTTCTTCGGTTGTGCTTTCTGGGACACATGCTTTTTTTAATTTCCCCGCAAGAAACAGTAACCCATGATGCCTAAACTACAGCTGAATTTCGTCAGAATCAAGCCTGAAATCCTATGTCATTATCTGGGAGTATATGAGTCATTAAACTCTAATCCAAAAAGCAATCAAATCGAAATGGTAAATCCTCCAAAGCACCTAATAACACATATGGTGACTATGTAACAATCTCGGCCATGCCTGGCACGGCCCGACCCAGCCCAAGCCCATCGGGCCTGAGGCTAAACAGATCATGCTTGACACGGCCCGTTACTAAACAGGCCGTGCCAACCACAGCATGATTAGCATCAGGCCCCAACCCGGCACGGTCGTGGGCTCGGTAGATGGCGGGCAACATGGCCCGTTGGCTCGCGGATCTCTTTTTTTTAAAAAAAAAAATTACAAATGGACTGTGCCTGGTACGATCCATTTTAGTCCGTTACGGACCGTGCCTGGCACGGCCCGTTTGAGGCCATTACAGGTCAGACTTGCACGGCCCATTTCAACCAAAAATGGCTAGTTTCGGATTTTTTTACTTTTTTACCCCTCCCAACAGCCATAAAACGGCTATTTTGAGGGGTATTTTGGAAAAAAAAATTATAGATTCCTATACATAGCCCCCTCCTCTTCCATTCTCACCATACCAAATCTACTCTTCTCTCCTTCCCTACTACTACTATTTCTCTCTTCTAGCAATATTACAAGTATTCTAGCAATTTAATTTTTAGTTTGTATTTAGCAAGTCTTCAAGTACTATACAAGAGAAGGTCCTTGTCGAGGAGCACAAAAGGAGGTCCTTGTTGAGGAATACAAGAGGAAGCTCACAAATCTCGACGCTGCCTCTCCTCAATTCCTCCATCTCTACTCAATTCCTCCACCTCGGGTTAGTTTCTATTTTTTGATTTATAAATTTAGAAATGCATCTTATAATGAGAGCCATTTTGGCGTTCCTCCTGTTTTCGGGGGAGAGGAAACTTTTCTCATTGCTCCTACTCCCTCTGAAACTAGTCAAGGTCAAACCTCTTCCCATAAAAGGACTAGTGCAATTTGGGATGATATTGAAAGAGTTTTTGTTGATAGAGTCTGGAAAGTAAAATATAAAAAATATGTCAAATTTTATAGTTATGCTAGTAGCAAGGGAACTAACTATTTGAGAAGACATCAAGAGAGTCATAAGATGAATGACTCTCGCCTCCAAAGTATCCTAAATGTATAAGGAGAATCTCTAATAGATAATTTTGCATATAATTATGAAAATCAAAGAAAAGTACTAGTTAAATAGATGGTTAGGGATGAACTGCCTTTTAATTTATGCGAGTCTTTTAAGTTTAAAGAATATATTCAATTAACCTTACAGTCTACTTACAAAAGAACTAGTAGGCGTATTTTTAGAAGGATAGCTATGACAATTTTTTTAATAATAAAATAAAATTTAATTGAAACTCTCTCTATCTTAAATTCAAAATTTTCATTAACTTCTGTTATTTGGTCAGCATCGATGGGTAGTAATTATTTTATTTCTATTACTGCTCATTATATTGATAATGACTGAAATTTAAATAATCATATTTTTGCTTTTCGTGCTTTTGATTTTTCACATTTTGGATAATAAATTTTAAATATTATTTATCAAACGGCATATTCATTTAGAATTAATGATAAAATCATGTCTATTACTTTTAACAATGCATCTAACAATAATTCTACTATTACATTATTAAAGGACTCATTGCATCTCATTTTAAATGTTCAGTTGTTGCATATTAGATGTGCATGTTATATCCTAAATCTTTTTGTACAAACTGGCATGGGCCTGATCCAAGATATAATTTCAAAAATTAGAAATGTAGGTTTTTTTATTCAAACTTCAAGAGCAAGACTTCAAAAATTTAAGCAATTGTATGTAGACTATGGTTAATATTTTAAAAAATTTAAACTTGATGTAATGTCTTGTTGGAATTCAATATATAGCATGATACATGATGCATATCTATATAGAAACTTATTAAGTACATATATTAATAATTGTGAATTAGGTTTTGTGTTGACTGAAACTGATTGGACTAAAGGTAAAATTTTGAAAGATTTTTTGATTACTTTTTATGATGCTACTAACATTCTTTCTGATATTTATTATCTAACTTCATGTTCATTTTTACAACAAGTATTTTATATTAGTAGAAAATTTGTAGAATATAGATTTGATGATGTTTTTGTTATAGCCCAAACCCATTACAGCCCACAAAAGCCCAAAACGAAAAAAAAAAAATAGAGGAATTCAAAACCGGGAAGAAGACTCCTGATGAGAATCTCCTTCTCCGGCGAAACCCAAGAAAATCGGGACTCCTAGGACCCCTCGGAGTCCTAGGGTCCTCTATAAGTAGACCCCTCCCCCTTGAGACCGAAGATCGGCCTCCTCCCTCTCTCTTTTTCTTCGATTTTCCCGAAGAAGAGCAGCGGGCACAGTTGGGTTTCTCGCCGTGTTTTCTCTCCGACGAAGTCACCGGAGGTCAAGGTAAGCTTCCCTTCTTCCTCTCTTCCTTCCTCTTTCCCCCGTGCGCTTGTGCGCGGTGGCCGGCGACGAGCGTCGTCGATTTTTGGTCGGAAAAAGACTCTGTTTTGGGCCCCATTTTTGTGAATTTCCGGCACCGGCGATCAAAATTGACCGCCGGCCATGTTTCCTCCATGACCGGAGGAGCGGCCCCATCAGCCGCCGGCCTCCGCCGTGGCGGCCGCGGCCCGAACGGCCGTTCAAAGCCTGAGGACCAAGAGTCCTCTGTTCCGGCGCGGGAAGAAGAAGAAGAAGAAGGAGAAAAAAAAAAGAAGAAGAAAAGGAAAAGAAAAAGAAGAAAAGAAAAAGAAGAAAAAGAAGAAAAAGGAAAAGGAAAAGAAAAAGAAAAAAAAAAAAAAAAGAAGGGGCGGAGAGAGAGAAACTCTCTCTCTCTCTCTCTCTTTAGATTTTAGGATTTATGGAATTAATTTAAAAAAAAAATTAGCAATAAAAATAAAAATAAAATTAGGATGTCTATGGATTAATTCGAAAATCGGGATGCTGTCGACGAATTGATCCTAGTGGAGATATTAGATTTTAATAATTTAGTTATTTTTAATTCGATGAAAATTTGATTTAAAATATGATATTTGACATATCAGGTTCAGAGAAGGTTTTTCGAGACCCTTAAAATTTCTAGTTTGAATTTTCTTTTGAGGTAAGTAGTGTTTACTTTTACTGAATTTATCTGGTATATTATGAATTAAATAAATTTATGCATGCTTGTGATTGAAATTATTTATTGAAATAATTGCTGAAAATTATTTATGATGAAAGTTAATTGTAGAAAAATTATTTATGATTGAAGTTATTTGTTGAGCAATTATTATGATGATATATGATCTCAAAGAATGTTATAATTGATTTGACTCGAATATCAATTAATTTTATTATTCTTGAAAATAATATATGAATTGGAAGACAATATGAAATTGACAACCTGACTGTGTTGAGGACCCCGCCAATGGGGGCATATACGTTGGCAATTGACTGTCCTGAGGATTTATGTCGCCAGTGAGACCAGCGACATGTCGCCAGATAGACCAGCGATAAAACCGCCAGTTAGACCAGCGGTTCCAAAGGACTTGGCTGCCAGATGATTCGCAGCCCACCGCAAACAGATATGCGGTATTATGACCCTGCCATAGGGATAATGTGGTCATAGTCATGGTTGGTAAGATGAATTTAAGAAATTGATGAATTTAAGAAGAAAAGTATAATTGAAAATTATGATGAATTGACTTTTATATATGATTGACAGTATGAATATGATTTCATGAAATTACATATTGATTTGTGATGCATAGTATTATTTGCCTGATTATTCAATTAAAGGTATACACTGCTTACTGGGCTATTTAGCTCATGATAAGTTTTATGTTTTTCTTACAGATCCAGAAAATTAGCATGATGCGGGTTTTCGGTTGGGAGAGCGATTAGAGATGGAGTTAACTCATTGATTTAGGATTTTTCTCAAAATTGATTCAAGACCTTTAGTTTTATTTTTAGTATTGACTTTGTCAGACAGTTACTTTCTTTTGAACACTTAGTTTTGATTTGTTATTTGAACCAAAGTTTGATTATTGAATAAAGAAAAATTTATTTAACTGTTTGTGAAGATATCATGATGAGATGCCTTGCATGCTTATGAAAAAAGTATTCTATAAGTATGCGGCGGTTGCCATGACCCTCGACTCACAATCTTGGGTCGGGGGCGTGACAATTATTATGGTATCAGAGCATAAGTAGATAGATAGAGACATGTAGAATAAAGTGAGCGAGTGACGGGTAGACATTAGGAAATTGAAAGGTTAGTCATGATGATTATGATTTGACTTGTCACAAGTTATAACCTTATTAAGAATAAGTTATTATCTCAAATCTAATATAGGTCAATATGCCTCCACGACGAATGAGGAATACTCAAGGAATGGTAGGAGGGACATCAAATCCACTTGGCGATAATACTCTCCAATTAAACAGTGGTACAACTCAGCAGGAGGGAATCCATGATCCTACCGAAAATACTCCGACAGTACAGGAGCCGAACATGACTCAACTAATGCAAACTCTGATCGGAGTAGTTCAAACATAGCAACAGTTACTTCAACAACAACATGCACAGCCACATCAGCAATTTCCACCAATACCTGGACATGGAGAACATCCGATGCAAAGAAACAATATCGTCGAATTTAAGAAGCTAGCTCCTCCAGCCTTCAAAGGGACCATCGAGCCACAAGAAGCAGATAACTGGATTATGAAAATGGAGAAGGCCTTCGCCGTGCAAGAATGCCACGATGAAGAGAAGATCCGCTATACAGCATATCTGTTACAAGGCGAGGCATACAACTGGTGGCGTATACTGGAATAAAAATATGAGCACGATGGGATACCACTCACTTGGGAGAGATTTCGAGATGAATTCTTTGACAAGTATTTCCCCCGAAGTGTCAGAATACAGAAAGAACAGGAGTTCATTCACCTGAGACAGGGTAATAGATCTGTTGCAGAATATGAAGCCAAATTCTCGGAGTTAGCCAAATTTGTTCCGAGACTAGTTGAAATTGAGCAAGACAGAGTACACAAATTTAAAATGGGACTGAAGACAGAAATCAGGAGACAGGTTATACCCTATGAGCTAACTACCTATGCCTCAGTTGTGAACAAAGCTCTAATAATTGAGAGAGAAGCTAATGAAGCTCATGCAGAGCGTGAACGGAATCAGAAGAAGAGAAATAGGTTTAGTGAAACTCAAGATCGAAACCAGAACAATAAGGTTCCAGCAAAGAAGCCAGCAACTGATAAGAATCGTGAGAATGAGATAACTAAATGTTCGAGATGTGACCGAAGAGAGCATGAGACTTCTAATTGCCCATGGAATACTGGTTCGTGTTTTAGATGTGGCCAGAAAGGACACAAGATTTCAGATTGCCCTCAGATGGACGAAAATAGATCAACACAAGCAAAGGACGGAGGTCAAAGGCCGAAAACTCAAGGAAGAATCTATGCACTCACACAACAGGATGCTCAGGCCTCCAATACTGTGGTGACAGGTACCATTCCTGTATCTGATATTCATGCTTCAGTTTTGTTTGATTCTGGTGCTACACATTCCTTTATATCCACTACTTTTATTAGACAGTATGATGTAGGTTGTGAACCCATGAAAACCAAATTATATGTTGAGACACCAGTAGGTGGTATTTTGAGTACCGAAAGTGTGTGCAAGTCCTGTAGTATTAAGATAGGAGAAAGAGAATTACCAGCAGATTTGGTGGTCCTGGATATGCATGATTTCGATGTCATTCTAGGAATGGATTGGCTAGCTACCTATCATGCCTCTGTGGATTGCCATGGAAAGAGAGTGAATTTTCACATACCGAGAGAATTAACTTTTAGTTTTGATGGAAGTACAGGAACCACCCCTCCACGTATTATTTCACTTGAACAAGCTAGACAGATGATAAGAAAGGGATGTAGAGGTTACCTAGTATCAATAAAAAATAAAGAACATGATGAATTGAAGTTACAGGATATTTCTATCGTAAATGAATTTTCGAATGTATTCATTTATGATTTAGTCGGACTACCCCCAGATAGAGAACTTGAATTTACTATTGAGTTGGCACCTAATACCAATCCGATTTCTAAAGCTCCTTACAGAATGGCTCCTATGGAATTAAAGGAGTTAAAAGATCAATTACAGGATTTATTGGATAAAAGTTTTATAAGGCCTAGTGTATCTCCTTGGGGAGCTCCAGTCTTATTTGTGAAGAAGAAAGATGGTAGTATGAGACTTTGTATCGACTATAGAGAGTTGAATAAAAATACTATCAGAAATAAGTATCCTCTACCTCGAATTGATGATTTATTTGATCAGCTGCAAGGTGCACAAGTCTTTTCTAAAATTGATCTTCGTTCAGGGTATCATCAGTTAAAAATTAAAACAGAGGACATACCAAAGATGGCATTTAGAACTCGTTATGGACATTATGAATTTTTAGTGATGCCTTTTGGGTTAACCAATGCTCCAGCAGCCTTTATGGATTTAATGAACAGAATATTCAGATCTTATCTTGATAAATTTATTGTCGTATTTATTGATGATATCTTGATATATTCTAGAAGTAAATTGGAGCATGCAGAACATTTACGGTGTGTGCGACAAATATTGAGGAAAGAAAAACTTTATGCCAAATTTAAGAAGTATGAATTTTGGTTGGACAAAATAGCCTTTTTAGGACACATCGTATCTAAAGATGAAATTTCTGTGGATCCAGCAAAAGTGGAAGCTGTGATGCAGTGGAACAGACCTACAAATATTTTTGAGATTCGAAGTTTTTTTGGAATGACAGGATATTACAGACGATTTGTAGAAGGATTTTCTCGCATAGCTGCACCTCTGACTCGTCTTACTCAAAAAGGGGTTAAATTCGAGTGGTCTGAAGATTGTGAACAGAGTTTCCAAGAATTAAAACAACGATTAGTGTCAGCCCTTATCCTTACTATACCAACAGGAGATGAAGGTTTCACAATATATAGTGATGCATCTAAAAAGGGACTCGGATGTGTATTGATGCAACATGGTAAGGTAGTAGCCTATGCCTCAAGATAATTGAAACCATATGAACAAAATTATCCGACACATGATTTGGAATTAGCTGCAGTGATTTTTGCCCTAAAAATTTGGAGACATCACTTATACGGTGTGCAGTGTGAAGTGTTTACAGATCATAAGAGCTTGAAGTATATTTTTACACAGAAAGAATTAAACATGAGACAGAGAAGGTGGTTAGAACTATTAAAGGATTATGATTTAACAATCCATTATCATCCGAGAAAAACTAATGTTGTTGCTGATGCCCTTAGTAAAAAAATCTGTGGGAAATTTGGCGATTTTAATCACACACCAAAGTCAATTGTTAAAGGATATAAGGAAATTAGAATTAGACATCCGAAAATATGACTCAACAGTACGGTTAGCCAACATGAGGGTTCAGCCAACACTCATTGAAAGAATTTCAGTTGTCCAGAATAAT